>NC_090350.1:43580829-43609115 GCF_035084215.1 Heptranchias perlo | reverse complement strand
TAGCCGGAGGTTTTCTTGCCAGGTTTTGGGGAGGTGTTTGATATATTGTGAAATGTAGTGAAATACGTCTCTCTTCCAGCAGCTCCTGGGACTGACCCTTTCATGTCTCCTGGACCCGCACCCAATACTGGAATGGGAGACCCTTACAATCGCCCTCCTGCAGCGGGTATGGGGAATGTAGGTATGGGGCAGCGCCAGCAGTACGGATACGGACCTGGATTTGAGAGGAGGTGGGTTTGAAGAGAATCCCGAAAGTCGGAATGAGCTAAACCTAAAATAATCTGCTTGGATCAACATTTCTTTAAACATAACCCATTAGTTAGATGTTGTTTAGCCCTATTAAGTACTGAAGGATAATCCAGGTTACACTTGATGCCCTTAATCTATGAAGCTGGAGTCAATGATTTGGCCCATTGACAGTTTGTGCTGGGATCAGATATCTCTTTATTCAGAGTCATTTATAAGTAACCGAAGGTAAATGGATAAACCAAGATTTAAATTAGTATAAGTGATTAGTTGTTTCTCATTTGCTCCTATTAGATCAGTCAGTTGCTCAATTATTCCCTGACACATGGGTATTTAAAGTTGTCTTGTAGCCTCTTGAAATCATGGATAAAAGCGGTGGTAAAGGATAGACGTTGGGTGTATTGTGTCCCACTCGCCCAAGGGTGCTTTGATTTTGAGTTGGACAAATTACTGTATCTCTCGTGGTGGGGGGGGGGGTGAGTGTGGATCTCGGGGGTTATATTGTGAGGGGGGGTGTATCTCGCGGGGTTATATTGTGAGGGGGTTGGATCTCGGGGGGTTGTATTGTGAGGTGGGGGTTGGATCTCGGAGGGGGTTGTATTGTGGGGGGGGGGTTGGATCTCGGGGGTTATATTGTGAGGGGGGGGGGTGGATCTCTGTGGGTTGTATTGTGAGGGGGGGGGGTGATCTCGCGGGGTTGTATTGTGAGGGGGGGGTGGATCTCGCGGGGTTGTATTGTGAGGGGGGGGGGTGGATCTCGCGGGGTTGTATTGTGAGGGGGGGGGTGGATCTCGCGGGGTTGTATTGTGAGGGGGGGGGTGGATCTCTGTGGGTTGTATTGTGAGGGGGGGGGTGGATCTCTGTGGGTTGTATTGTGAGGGGGGGGGGTGGATCTCTGTGGGTTGTATTGTGAGGGGGGGGGGGTGGATCTCTGTGGGTTGTATTGTGAGGGGGGGGGTGGATCTCTGTGGGTTGTATTGTGAGGGGGGGGGGTGGATCTCTGTGGGTTGTATTGTGAGGGGGGGGGTGGATCTCTGTGGGTTGTATTGTGAGGGGGGGGGGTGGCACAGCAGTCTCACAATGAGAGGTGGGCTGTACAGCTATCAGACAGTTGGGTGATGTAGGAAATGGCCCTGAGCCCCACGACTCGAGTTCTAATCAGCTTACACGTGGGTGTCTCCAACTGTCTGCACAGCCCCCACCTGATCTGGAAAGGAAATATCATCCCTTGTACTTTTAATAACAAAGTTGAGCTGAAGAATGCAGATGTGCTGCTTCACCTTTTGGTACCAGTTCAGTGCTTGAGTTTACAGCTGTGAGAAACCCTGCAGTTGCCGGGTTAATGTCATGGGAGTACTGGATCATGCGATGTACTCAGACACCAGAGTCACACACTAATGTCACTGGTTTTATTCTATAGCTCGTTGCTGCCATTTTACACCCAGCTCATACACAAGACCAAGGTCAAACAAAATGCCATCTCTAAAGGAAAAGGAAGAACATTTCTCAGCCACACATGATGGTGGGAGAGTACCTTGGAGACTTACAACCTGTAATTTGCACTGTGCCTCCTGTCCCTACTGGGAGCCAGTAAGGTGAAGGTCAGCCTTGCGATGCCTCTGATAGCAGCCAATGGAACCCCTGGCTATTCTGGTCTGGAAGCTGCCAGAGGTGTGGGCTTCACCTCCTTTGATGTGGTCGGGTGACAGTGGAGGATTATAAGAACATAAGAAATAGGAGCAGGAGTAGGCCATACGGCCCCTCGAGCCTGCCCCGCCATTCAATCAGATCATGGCTGATCTTTGACCTCAACTCCACTTTATATCACATGTCCACAGCTGCGTTTTCCGTGTTCCATTCATCTATCTCTCTCCTTTTTCCCCCACCTCCATTTCTTCAGGTCTGAACATGGGATGGTCCCAGAGGGGTCTTTGGGACCAGCAACAGCTCAACCTAGTGTGGTCCCTGTGAATGCAGATTCCAGCTTGTACTCTCCAAACCGCTACCCGGGGCAGCAGCGGTAAGTTTAAATCAAACACTTGAGCTCTTCTTGGAAAGAGCTGGAAGTTTTATATGAAACTTCAGAATGTTTTTTTTTACAATAAACCTTTGCAGAATGTATTAATTTGTAAATAACTTGCATAACTCAAAGGGAGAGTGAGAGCCAGCAATTGAAGCACAGTTGATGTGTAGCTGCATCTTTGGTGCTGTGTTTGATTATTTAACAGTCTTAGTTGGTATTTTTGCCAAACAAATGTGAACCATTGGTACTAGGGCTGATTCACATCTCCGTGTGAAACTGGCACAGATTTAAGAGTTGGGGAGGGGTGGGGGGAACAACCAAAATAGAGACTCGTGTATAAGCCGAGAAATTTCGGTCTGTTTGGGGTTAAAGGTTCGGAAATCTTTTCCTTGCTCACGTTTCCCTTCCAGCAGAGCAATTGGTCTAAAGGTGGTCCCGGCGGCCACGCTGCTCCGGCGCGGTCCCGGCGGCCGCGCTGCTCCGGCGCGGTCCCGGCGGCCGCGCTGCTCCGGCGCGGTCCCGGCGGCCGCGCTGCTCCGGCGCGGTCCCGGCGGCCGCGCTGCTCCGGCGCGGTCCCGGCGGCCGCGCTGCTCCGGCGCGGGTCCCGGCGGCCGCGCTGCTCCGGCGCGGTCCCGGCGGCCGCGCTGCTCCGGCGCGGTCCCGGCGGCCGCGCTGCTCCGGCGCGGTCCCGGCGGCCGCGCTGCTCCGGCGCGGTCCCGGCGGCCGCGCTGCTCCGGCGCGGTCCCGGCGGCCGCGCTGCTCCGGCGCGGTCCCGGCGGCCGCGCTGCTCCGGCGCGGTCCCGGCGGCCGCGCTGCTCCGGCGCGGTCCCGGCGGCCGCGCTGCTCCGTTTCTAAGCAAACTCTACTTTCTGAGTCCTGACTTTACTCCAGGCTCCCACTGCAGATTTAAAATCAGAAACAGCCAGGCAGGGTAGGGTGGGGGGGAGAGGGGATCTAAACTCAGCCGGGGGGGGGGGGGGGGAGAAGAGAGGGGATCTAAACTCAGCACGGGGGGGGGGAAGAGAGGGGATCTAAACTCAGCGGGGGGTAGAGAGGGGATCTAAACTCAGCGGGGGGGGAGAGAGGGGATCTAAACTCAGCAGTGGGGGGTGGTCCCATTTAAATGTCCGGTGCTGGAGGGGAGGAGCAACAGCTGGTACAATGGTGCTGGTTAAAATGTATTAGTGGCCGTCAGATAAATCAAGACTGGGAATTTTGGTGGATACAAGCTTTGTGATTGATCCCCATCTTATATGGTAGTGAATGAGTTTTTGGTTCACCTTATACACTATATATGGCATTTCTGGTTAATTTGGTGCTGATTGAGGAGAGGTATATGCAACATTTCTCAAAAGTAAAACCTGTTGTGGACACAGGAGCTGGACAGTGCATCTCAGCATATTTCACTCTGCATATCAATCAGAAAATGTTTGAAGCTTGTTACTGACGGTTCAGATAGAAGCTTGTGGTCTGAGGTTATTGTCACTGTGTAGGATCTGAATGCCTGCAGCTACTAAATTTGATGTTCCCCTCTCACCCAACCTCATCCCATAATACTAGGCATGATCCCTTTGGAAGCCAGTACCCCGGACAGGGAGTTCCGGTTGGGCAGTCGTATTCTAACCAGCAACCTGGAATGTTTCCACAGCAGCAACAGCAGGTGAGTGGCACGGGTGTTGGGCAGATAATACACACCCCCTTACTCCCTCCCAAAAGAAGTTAGCAGGGATGGGGGCCTCGCTGCTGACCACCACAACCAAACTGCTCCTGTTTTAGAACATTGATGTTTGTTGAAACAGTTGAATCCTATTATGTGCGCTAGCTGCTGTTCCTGTTTGTGGATTTAAGAGCCCGTGCTTAAATATCGCGAACCAGACACCAAGTACAGCTTTCAGTGAACTAGAACAGAGAAAATCTTAAGATCTACATTTAACCAGCACTGTGGGAGAACTTTCACCACGTGGACTGCAGCGGTTCAAGGCGGCTCACCACCACCTTGTCAAGGGCAATTAGGGACAGGCAATAAATGCCGGCCTCGCCAGTGACACCCACATCCCATGAACACTTTTTTAAAAAGCCAGACTAACTCTTCCTGACTGAGTACAAACAGAGTCTGGATGGACTCACCAGCACAACCTGACCTGCATTCAGCAAAACTCGAGTAACACATGGTTCAGTCCCATTAATGCTGGATTTCTATGCTGGAACTGAGGGGTACCCGTGTTGGGTGTATTTTTCCACCTGTTGTGTCTATTCTGGAGTGCTCTTCAGTTCCTACGGGGCGTAGACAGACTGAGTGGGCAAAACTGTGGCAGATCAAGTGTGAGGTCATCCGCTTGGATCTGAGAGAGACAAATCGGAATATTTTCCTAATGGTGAGAGACTAGGAGCTGTGGAGGAGCAAAGGGATTTATGTTTCCATGTAAACAAATCACTAAAAACTAGTGACAGGCACAAAAAGTAATCAAAAAAGCTAATGGAATGTTGGCCTTTATCTCAAAGGGGAGGAAGTTATGCGTCAGTGGTATAAAGCTTTGGTTAAACCACATCTTGAGTACTGTGTTCAGTTCTGGGCATCGCATCTCAGGGAAGGGTAATTTGACCTTGGAAGGAGTGTAGCACAGATTCACCAGAATGTTACCGGGGCTCCAAGGGTTAAATTAAGAGGACAGGTTGCATAAACTTGGCTTGTATTCCCTTGAGTTTCGACAATTGAGGGGTGATCTAATTCAGGTATTTAAAATGATGAAAGGATTCGATAGGGTAGATAGAGAGAAATTATTTCCTCTGGTGGGGGAAATCCAGAACAAGGGAGCAAAATCTTAAAATTAGAGCAAGGCTGTTAAGGAGTGAGATCAGAAAGCACTTTTTCACACAAAGGGTAGTGGAAATATGGAATTCTCTCCCCAAAAGGGTGTGGATGCTGGGGGTCAATCGAAATTTTCAAGACTGCGATTGATAGTTTTAATAGGTAAGGGTATCGAGGGGTATGGAACCAAGGCGGGTGAATGGAGTTAAGATACAGATCAACCATAATCTAATTGAATGGCGGAACAGTCGAGGGGCTGAATGGCCTCCTCCTTTTCCGATGTTTCTAATTCAGGTGCAGCACAGCTTTTAAACTTGGTGTTACTGCTCTTATGTAGTTCCATAGGTGCTGGCAGTCCTCTAGTACCCCACTAAATGGCCATTATTCATGGATGAGTGTAGCGAGGTATTCAACCATGGGTGCCATCATGGCCAAACCCAATCCTGTCCTGCTGTCTGTAAACATCAGGTATTTCCATGGGACATGAGTGTTGATCAGGAGCGGGATCCATGGTCAAATTCCTGCTCCCCCCACACCCAAGAACACTGAAGCCTGCTGTTGTACTCCCAGTCTGCCTCCTAAATCAAAACAAGTTACTTGTCAACAGGGTTAGGATACTGCATTAAATTACCTCTACAAACCACAGCTCCTCGTTCCTTTTTAAATGTCAGGTTTTGGGCTAGTATTATCCTTATACTTTTTATTTGATGGGGTTTAAGAAATCTGAGCATTCTCTTCTCCATTTTTGTCAGAACTTCAAACGACAGATGGATGGGACTTACGGGCCTCCAGCCAAGCGGCACGAAGGCGAAATGTACGGGATGCCCTACACGACCCAGCAGTCTCAGCAAGATATGTATAACCAGTACGGCAATGCCTATCCCGGTACCGATCGCCGGCCGGTGCAGAATCAGTTTCCATTTCAGTACGGTAGAGAGAGAATGCAGGGTCCTCCTGGCCCGGCCGCTCAACAGTCTGTGCCCCCACAGATGATGGGAGGTCCATTGCAGTCTCCTCCTGAAGGACCACAGGGAACAGTGTGGCCGGGACGAAATGATATGGCTTATAACTACCCAAACCGGCCAGGTCCTGGAGCCCCACCACAAGCTCCAGGATATCACAGCATGAATCGTTCCGAGGAGATGATGGGACCTGATCAGAGAATGAACCATGAAGGCCAGTGGGGTTCCCACGTCACCCAGCGTCAGCCATCATTCACCCCCTCTGCCCCTCTCCCCCCGATCACAAGGCCATCACAGTCCACCTACCAAACCCCTCCGTCAGTGCCAAACCATCTTTCCCAGGTGTCCAGCCCAGCTCCCATGCAGCGACCGTTGGAAAACCGTACCTCACCCAGCAAGTCACCGTTTCTCCATTCAGGAATGAAGATGCAAAAAGTTGGACCCCCGATGCCTGCCTCCCATATTTCCGGACCCTCTACACAGCCACCACTGATGAGACGAGACATCACCTTCCCTCCTGGTTCAGTTGAGGCATCTCAACCAGTCCTGAAATCCCGGCGGAGACTCACCACCAAGGACATTGGTAAGTTGTGATAAGCAGTAATGTTCTGGTTATTAATGTTCAGAGAGCTCAGATCAGTTAGACTGTGAACTCTTTAATAAATCCAGAGTCCTAGCCAAATGGAACTAGTGTGGACTGTAAACTGGTAAATTTAGTCAACCCAGAATAACACTGCCACAATCAGTTCATTGGAGGTTTGCCTGAATTTGGCGTGTGGGACAATGGCACAGACCTGGACTGATGTGTGCTTGGGGAATATTCCAGTTAAGCTGATGAGCCCCTGTATGGTGTAACTGTTGTACAGGCAGTTTCAGTAGCTAAAAGTGAAGCTTTGATTTGGGGATGCTCTGTTTTCTTTTTGCCCAGAGTAGTGAGGCAGAGGTGTTTCCTATGTTCATAGGAATGAGGGGTTGTTCTAATGACATGTTGCAGATTCAGCAAAGATCTGACATGTTTTTCAACATGCATCCTTAAACTCAGCCAGAAAGTGAAAATATTCCCAACCAGATGCTGGACACTAGATTCCCAGCCTGTTTAAGACCACCTGGCATTCTGGAATGTTTGTATCAACACTTAATACCTTAATGTTATGAAAATAACTTCTTAGCAGGATATTTGAATAACAGATTTCAAATTGATGGCTCGTTCTGGGATCCCGGGGCGGACGCTGGCCCCGGGGCGGACGCTGGCCCCGGGGCGGACGCGTAACGGGCTGATTTAGAAAGAGTGGGTGATTTTGGTGAGCTTTTTGGGTGTATAAATTGAGAGATAGTGTGGATTGTTTTGGTCTGGATGATGCTGGTAGGAAGGCCTGGAGTAGTGATACCAAGCAAAGTGACCACATGAACTAGAGGTAATGTTGTCTGGGTAAGCAGCCCGAAGCAGAGGGATGTATCTGGACATGTGAACAGGAGGTTGTATTATGCGCGAGCGATACCAGTCAGATTTTTTTTCTCTGAGGTACTTCAGGTGTGAGATGGATGATGTGTGTCCTGGGTTTTGCTGCTTTTCTCACACCGTGCTTTGTTTGTACTGGTGATGTTGCTGTGACATTAGTGCTGCTGCAATGACCATTCCTACAAGCTTAAAAATAGATGTGGCTGAAAGCTCCTTTCTCTGGTCCAGCATTATTGAGGGGGGATTCACTGTAGGTCTGGGTAATCCCAAGTGAATATACTGACGCGGATTAGCTGCTGACGCACGAAGTCTGGCCACAGAAGCATTTGACAATTGTGGCGTAAGCTTGGATACAGGGGCTATAGGGAAAGAGTGGGGAAATGGGACTAAATGAATTTCTTTTCCAAAGAGCTGGCATAGGCATGATGGGCCGAATGGCCGCCTCCTGTGCTGTATGTTTCTATGATTCAAAGCTTGGTGTCAGCCCACAAGCTGCCTCCAGGTGCACGTCCCATCAATGATCCTGTAAAATTGACCAGAGAAAGCCGCTAGTTTTGCTAAATGTTGCCTTTTTTTTGTTAAGGCAGCTGATGTTAAGAGTAGGGCAGGAGCAGGGGATTTGAGAGATAGTATGGCCGTACGAGCTTGGATTTCAAACACCAGCTGAATGTAGGAAAAGGAATCTGGAGAGTTTGAGATCTGAGGAAAGAGTGAATTAGACTGGAGGTGGTGTGATGAGTCTTGCCGACAAAGTGAGAAGACAGGGAGAAGGACGAGTGTGAGACACCGTATCTGAGCTGAGGAGGGAACAAGGAAGATTTTTTTTTTAAAAAGAGTCTCATTGACCATAGTATTGATTAAAGTAGAGAGAGAGATGAGAGGTTGCAAATGCAATGCAATGCTGAGGGAGGACGGGTGAGTGTTGTCAATGTGATAGGCTGTCCCCAAATTGTGGTTTTAGCATCATTCTTTGTGTTCCGTTCCCAGGCACCCCAGAGGCTTGGCGGGTGATGATGTCCCTTAAATCTGGCCTCCTGGCTGAAAGTACCTGGGCCTTGGACACCATTAATATTTTACTGTATGATGATAGCAGCGTAGCCACCTTCACACTCTCACAGGTGAGTAAACAGCTTTCTCCAGACTCCCAGTAAACCTTGCAGACTGGGAACTGAATCTGGTCACTTGGGACAGAGTTTGCAGTTGAAATCTGACGTATGAGTTTGGTTCCTGCACAATGGGTTAGAGGATGGTCTCAGTGTTTGGGTCCTGGTGTCTGGTACCTATCCAGATAGAATAAACTTACAGCAATGGAGACTCAGCTGGTTGTGTGTTGTCCTGGATTGGCTTGTTCACCAGTCTGAACTTGTGGCTTTGAAAATGAATGACCCGCTGTGAGGCGCAGGCGGCTCTCGCTCTCTCTCTTTCGCTCCACCTGTCGTTTTTAGAGCAGGCTGGAGCCGAGGAGACCTGAAATATGGAAAGAAATTTGGCCCTTTTCTTTAAGTTTATATTTTTAAAAAATTGTTTAAGCTAATCTTAAAATGCTCTCCAATCTTAGGCACAGTGTCTCCTTGATTTAGTAAAATCTGTGAATTGTATTGATTCATCAGAGACACTCCAAGTTAATCATTGTTTATTTTTTGACCGTATTCTGTGTACGTTGGGGCTGGTGGTGTCGGTGAGTGAGCATCGCACACTGGGAGCAGGCACCAGATTATCGGTCTTGCCGAGCAGCATTCCAGTCATTAATTTTAATTTGAATGGTTGGAAAATCATGTGTGTTCTCCTCCATGCCTGATATTCTCAGTGTGCTGCACACTGGGTTTTAAAGCTTCAATGCTGACCATGAGCAATGTGGCTACAAAATACTGATTGATTGTGATTATTGGGACAAAAATGGCCTCACTGCTGCCTGTCAGGACCCTCTGTTTGGAGAATCTCAGTCCCAGCTCTGAAGGACAGGTGTCCACAGCTGCACCTCATTCGCAGTAATTCACCAGCCGTGGCTTGAAGTCGGCCTCCTTTGGCTTGTTCATGCTGCAACCCTGGTTATGAGGAGTTTACCTCACAGGAGGGATGGGGAAAGTGACCGATTAGTCACGTTGACTTTCATCCAGATCGGTTGGCAGTGCTCTGGCTATATAATGTCACTGGCAGAGCTGGAAACATAGAATTCACAGCACAATGCCCACTGTATCTGCTGGTCCAAGCTCATCTGCTGTGAGGCTTCTGGAGGTTAAATGTCGGGTCATTTTGAAGCTGGCAGGACAAGCTGAAGAGGCTTATTTTTTTTTAAAAAAAGCATACGGGATCCTTGGCTTTAAAAATAGAGGCATGGAGTACAAAAGCAAGGAGTTATGCTAAACCTTTATAAAACACTGGTCAGGCCTCAGCTGGAATATTGTGTCCAATTCTGGGCACCTCACTTTAGGAAGGATGTCAAGGCCTTGGAGAGGGTGCAGAGCAGATTTACTGGAATGGTGTCAGGGATGAGGGACTTAAGTTATGTGGAGAGACTGGAGAAGTTAGATAGCTCTTTCAAAGAGCCGGCACAGGTACGATGGGCTGAATGGCCTCCTTCTATGCCGTACCAGACTATGATACTACTCAGCTGGGGTTGTTTTCCTTGGAGCAGAGAAAGTTAAAGGGAGATTTGATAGAGGTGTTCAAAATCAAGAATGGTTTTGAAAGAACTGTTTCCAGTGGCAGAAGGGCCGGTAACCAGAGTTCACAGATTTGAATTGGCAAAAGAACCAAGGGGGAGATGAGTTTTTTACGCAGCGAGTTGTTCTGATCTGGAATGCGCTGCCTGAAAGGGCGGTGGAAGCAGATTCAATAATAACTTTCAAAAGGGAATTGGATAAATACTTGAAGGGGAAAAAGCGGGGGAATGGGACTAATTGGATAGCTCTTTCAATGAGCCAGCATAGGCATGATGGGCCAAATGGCCTCCCTGTGCTGTATCATTCCATGAACACTCACCATCGGGGTTCACGTGAATACTGGCCACTTGGGTGAAGTATCGCCCGTGCCCCGGTGAGGTCCGGCGCCCGTGCCCCGGTGAGGTCCGGCGCCCGTGCCCCGGTGAGGTCCGGCGCCCGTGCCCCGGTGAGGTCCGGCGCCCGTGCCCCGGTGAGGTCCGGCGCCCGTGCCCCGGTGAGGTCCGGCGCCCGTGCCCCGGTGAGGTCCGGCGCCCGTGCCCCGGTGAGGTCCGGCGCCCGTGCCCCGGTGAGGTCCGGCGCCCGTGCCCCGGTGAGGTCCGGCGCCCGTGCCCCGGTGAGGTCCGGCGCCCGTGCCCCGGTGAGGTCCGGCGCCCGTGCCCCGGTGAGGTCCGGCGCCCGTGCCCCGGTGAGGTCCGGCGCCCGTGCCCCGGTGAGGTCCGGCGCCCGTGCCCCGGTGAGGTCCGGCGCCCGTGCCCCGGTGAGGTCCGGCGCCCGTGCCCCGGTGAGGTCCGGCGCCCGTGCCCCGGGAAAGGAGAGGAAGTTGCCAAGAATTGATTTTTTTTTAAAAAAACAACTTAATGGAGGTAAAAATGTTTGTAATTGGTTTATTTCATCCTAATTTATTGAATAAAGCTGTGTAGCAGTTCCAGTGCAGGCTTTGTGCTGCCTCGGTCTCTGTTAGTCCTCAGCACCGACGTCCGTGCCTCTGGATGTTAAACTTTTCTTTGTGCCGCCATGAACTGGTGCACAACCGAAACGTGACTCATACCTGAGGATTGGTGAACAGGCACAAAGTTGGTGTGTCGTGTTGATCTTGCAGGACTGCTTGAACCTGTTCGCCTTCCACCTGACACTGTTTAGAGATGTTGGTGTGCGCTCGATCCCTCACCTGTTTTATCTTTTTCCAGTTACCCGGATTCTTGGAGCTGTTAGTGGAATATTTCCGGCGATGCTTGATTGAGATATTTGGAATTCTGAAAGAGTATGAGATCGGTGACCCTGGCCAAAAGACGCTGCTGGATCCAGAGCAGTTTGGGAAAGTAAAACTGCAGTCAGACCTTGAGGTGGACGATGACGAGTACAACATCAGTGAGGAGGAAATGGCAGCTAACACGACCGAGGACACCACAGCTATCGAGAGTACAGAGGAGAATCCCAAGCACATCAGCAAGTTTGGCAGACTTCCTGTGAAAATAGTTAGAAAGAGTGATCTGTTTGTGGTGGATCGCTCAGATAAGTTGGGCAGGGTGCAGGAGTTCGACAGCGGCTTGCTGCACTGGCAGATCGGGGGAGGTGACACTACAGAACACATCCAAACACACTTTGAGGGCAAGACCAAGATACTGCTGCGAAAACGAAGCACGCCTCGTACAGGATCCACGAAAAGGCACACAGCTGAGAGCAAAAAAGGGACAACGGAGGGAGAGACCGAGACAGCAGCGACTGGTGAGGAACCAGAGAAAAGCATAACTGCGACTGTGGATGATGTTCTATCGGCGAGGCCGGGCTCCTTGAACGAGGAAGCAGTAACCGTTTTGGTAGAGGGGAGCACGGTGATCAGCAAGTTTCCTTTTGTTATTCACCAGACACAAAGTCATAAAAATATCAAAATTCTTGAGGATGAGCCTTGCAGCAGGGATGAACTGCCCTTATGTATGATGGCGGACTGGCAGGACTCTTTAGCAAAGCGGTGTATCTGTATTTCAAACATCATCCGCAGCTTGTCGTTTGTGCCTGGGAATGATGCAGAGATGTCTAAACACCCCGGCTTGCTGCTCATCTTGGGGAAGTTGATCCTGCAGCACCATGAACACCCTGAACGAAAACAGGCCCCATTAACGTACGAGAAGGAGGAAGAGGAGGATGAAGGTGTGAGCTGCGATAGTGATGAGTGGTGGTGGGACTGTTTAGAAGTATTACGGGAAAACACTCTTGTCACATTGGCCAACATTTCTGGGCAGCTGGACCTGTCTCTGTACCCGGAGAGTATCTGCTTGCCAATTCTGGATGGATTGTTGCATTGGGCTGTGTGTCCTTCAGCAGAAGCCCAAGACCCTTTCCCAACGCTAGGTCCCAACGCAATCCTCTCCCCCCAGAGACTCGTCCTGGAGAGCTTGTGTAAGCTCAGTATCCAGGACAATAACGTGGACCTGATCCTGGCAACGCCTCCTTTTAGTCGCTTGGAGAAACTTTATGGGATACTTGTCCGGCTCATCGGGGAACGGAAAAGCCAGGTGTGCCGTGAAATGTGTGTGGTGCTGTTGGCAAATCTGGCCCAAGGAGACAGCCTGGCTGCCCGAGCAATCGCTGTGCGGAAGGGAAGCATTGGTAACCTGCTGGGCTTTTTGGAAGATAGCCTTGCTGCCGCTCAGCTGCAGCAGAGTCAGCCCAGCCTGATGCACTTGCAGACTGCACCTATTGAGCCAACTAGTATGGACATGATGCGTCGGGCAGCCAAGGCCCTGCTGGCAATGGCGAAAGTAGAAGAAAACCACTGTGAGTTCACATTGCATGAGGCTCGACTGCTAGATATCTCTGTATCACCTCTCCTGAACTCGCTGGTTACAAATGTAATTTGTGATGTACTCTTCATGATAGGCCAGTCATGACAGCCGTGGGAACCTTACCGTGTGTGCGCGTGAGTGGAGATCTTTGAATCGACTGTTTCTGTCTTTATTTATGCAAAAACCACCTCTTGTTCCCAAAATCTGCCCCCACCCACTCTTAACAATGGAAGGATATTGTAGTCATTTTGATCAAGCACCAGAGGAAAAGAAACAATGAATGTTTGCTGCCTGTGTATAAGTCTGAAATTTTTTAACCAAAGTTGCTGTCTCGTTTACAGTGAGTTTGGGAGACTGCCCGTTCCCCCGGAGGGCCCTGCTTCCAAGTTTTTATGGTAAATTTTGGAAGCTAAGTGACTTGGGAAATCTTTGTGGTTCAGTGCTGTACTCTGAAATGTAACTTAACCACTGGAAGGTGCCTCTTTGGAAGCTCTGTACGCCATGCGGGAGACAGCCTGCACATTAGACCCTAGACGTATGTAACCTTCGATCAGCTGTAAACAATGTTTCACATTGAGAAATGCTGGTTTGGCAGCAAACTGTAGTTTTAAAACTTTTTAGTTTACAGTAAACGTGAAAAAGGCTTTTCCCCCTTCTCAAAGTATCATGTGTGTATCTACAACACCCTGACCTCCCCTTCATTGTATGGACTTTCCTCTTTCACTTCCTGACTGGTTTTAATCTGCAGCCGCAGCCCCGAGCTGTGATTGTATATAGAAGTTGTACAATGCACATACCCTCAGAGTTGGTGGTTTTTTTCCTTCTCTCGTAGAATGAGGTTTACAATTTTCATGACTTGGTCAAGCGAGAAGTGACGATAGCTTTTATTTCCATCGGCCATATCCTGCGAGGGTAACGTACAAGTTTCTGTATGTATAAAGTTGTGCTCTAGTTCAAGGAGAGCAACAGATCACGTTTTTCCTTTATAATCAAGGTGTGGAAAAAAGTTTAGGTTCAGTTGAAGCTCACAAAAAATGATGAAGAAACACAATTTGAGATTTTTCAGTGCTATGAAATCTGCATATTTGTATTTCAGACAATGTAGCTAAAACTTGATGTAAATTCCTCCTTTTTCCTTTGGCTTAATGAATATCATTTATTCAGTATGAAATCTTTATACTATATGTTCCACGTGTTAAGAATAAATGTACATTAAATCTTGGTAAGAGCTGTGGAGGTTTTCGTTCATTTCCACAGGTCTGTGAAGGGATGCTGCTGTAGACGTCGTGTATTATGGACAGTGCACGAGTGACACGGTGCAGATAAAGGCAGTTTTGGATCACTGGCCTGCACTGAGCCAGCTGATCCCAGCCAGCGCCACTGTTAGGATGCTATGTTTGACCTCCGCATCACTGGCCCATAGAAAGAGAAAATGACAGCCTGAGTAGCTGCTCCCCAGTGACTCCTGCTGCGATATGTGTAAGTGTGTTTAGAACTCAAGTGCTCGGGCTTGTCTATTGCCTGCCTCGGTTGAATAGCCTGCAGACACTCGCTGTCGAGGCTGATGCACGCGCCTATTGAACAAGGGCTGCTAACATCTGTGGAATGTCCCCAGAGCGGTGGGGGGGAAACTGGGTCGTGATTTCTGACTCTGCGAATCAGTTTGTGATGGGCAGGACGCTCGCTCACCGTCCTCTGGCTGTGAAATCAGCAGTGGTCAGTCTGTGCAGACTGTAGTGTTTGTGTAGAATCTCAAGAAGCACCCGAGGTTAATAGAAACCAATCCAAATGTGCTATTGGAGAATGTTCATAAACACTAAATAATAATAATAATTAGCAGCAGAAAATCCATTAATAGGGCCAGGCGCCAAAGTGAACACTTCATGTGTTCAGAGCACGTGTACATGAGCAGGGAAACACCATTGAAAGTGCACGCATGGTTATTTGGTGAGGGCGACATCTAGCTCAGTTGTGCATATTCCACAATCGAATAGCCTACTGACATTTGCTGTCTAAGGGCACACATGGAGAATGGCCACTTAGACACCTAGGAACTGAGTGCCTGCAAAGGTCGGGGGGATTGATTAACAAATCACTACAGCCTTTAGGATGGAGCAACGAATTGGGTTTTGAAATAAACTGTCCTTAAGAGGGAATTTGATTCTGGTACTAAAGCAAATGTTGCAACAACTTGAATTTTAAGTCCATCAGCTGTATCTACGTCCAGTTCAAGGGCATCTAGTCCACTGAAGTCCTTTTTCAATAATACCGACTGCAGCAATTGGACAGAAATGCTTTTTTTCTTCAATTTTCTCTCTGCTTCTGAAGGTGTTAATGAAATACCTGATGTCCAGTGCCAATGTTTCCCTCGCCATTTCTAATCTGTAGCATTGACGGTGTCAGCCAGGGCATCAGCGTTGAGTCAATACTGTCTGCACCTGATGTCCATGTGTAATTGCTTCCATGGGGGTCACTGGACAACACTGCAGTGGGGGCTCTGGCAGATTACCCCTGCCTCCCCCCTCCCCCCGCCCACACACACACACACACACACACACACACACACCGAGGGCCACTTGTAGCCCTCACTGCCACCGTGGCTGAGATCAGCTAACGCAGCACAGACTGCTGATCAAACCTGGGGCGTTTTTGGTCTGCATGGCTCGGCTTCTCACTGTCTGAAAAGGAAAGATAAGGCACCCCAGGATCTGATGGGAATGGACACCAGGTAAATTACTGGATCACCACAGTTGCTCGTGGAAGCAGCATAACTGTCTTCAGGAGAAGAGGGGAGAAGGAACAAAATTGAAGTAGGAATGATTTTTGGTGTTTTAGAATCCAAATTTAAGGAAGGAAGCTGCAGGACTCGTGCTATGCAGTATAGAGCCCCCTCATCAGTGCTGTGCAGGACTCGTACTGTGCACTATAGAGCCCCCTCATCAGTGCTGTGCAGCACTTGTACTGTGCACTATAGAGCCCCCTCATCAGTGCTGTGCAGCACTTGTACTGTGCACTATAGAGCCCCCTCATCAGTGCTGTGCAGGACTCGTACTGTGCACTATAGAGCCTGCTCATCAGTGCTGTGCAGGACTCGTACTGTGCACTATAGAGCCCCCTCATCAGTGCTGTGCAGGACTCGTACTGTGCACTATAGAGCCTGCTCATCAGTGCTGTGCAGGACTCATACTGTGCAGTGTAGAGCTTGCTCATCGGTGCTTTGCAGGAAGGTGTCACTGACGACGGGAGGTGGCAGGGCACATAGTGCTGATGATTAAGGTATGCATCTCCTGGCTTTTCCCTCTGCATCTCTCCCAATGGGTAATGGCACCACTTGATTTAACACTGATCCGCACCAATCAGAAGGGCCCTGGTTTGTACTGGTAGCCAATAGATGCACCTTGTGCCAGTTGAAGCTGAGGCCTCTGCCACCAAGACTAAGTACATCCTGAGCTCAGTGACCAAAGTGTTCTGTTAGATCACTTGACACAAGGTCTGGAACCTGTCTTGAATACACACGGGCTGAGAATTATATATAGGCAAATGATGGGGTCCCTTTTATGTACATTTGGGAATTAAGTCTTCAGAGATTGCCAAGACTTGGGTAAAGCAAACAAGAAACATACCCCACAGGTCTGCCCCTCCTCCAAATAATCTCGGGGTACCCAAATCCAACACTCCTAATTCACACTGATGCACCTACATTACTTCCTCTTGCTAATATTGTTAACTGAGTTCAATGTATTGAATGTGTCTCAAGTACTGCTGAAGCTATGGGAGAACATAGCTGAATGTGGCGTGTGTACTCCAGCTCCAAGATCCATGTAAAGATAAATGGGAATAACACTGAACCCATTCCTCTCCAAAGGCAAAGTTATCTATTGTCAGTCATCGTATTCAGTGTCTTCATCAATGATGTTTTGGATCGTACTGCAAGCAACATTCTAGGAGTGTCTGCTCCAAGCATTTCTGAGAGAATCCTGGTGCCCTTTTTGCAGATGTTGTGTTGGTGAAATTACCTGGCGATCTAGTGAATTCTATCCACCATCTTAAGCAATAGGTGAATCAGTGCGATGCAGTGGGTGGATGCTCCCAAGTACAGAATTATGACATTGCACAGCGAGAGAGAGAATCTCATAGGTGTTGACTGTAAAATGTATGGGGTGTCTATCTCAACTGTTGATTCATAGAGGCAGGCCTGTGGGGTATGTTTCTTGGTTGCTTTGCCCGGGTTTTGGCGGTCTCTGGGGACATGATTCCCAGATGTGCTTTGGGGGGACCCCATCATTTGCCTATGTTTAATTCTCAGCTCCTTTGTGTATTTAAGGTGATTGGCAAAAGAACCAAAGGTGACATGAGGAAAAACTTTTTTACACAGCGAGTGGTTAGGATCTGGAATGCACTGCCCGAGGGGGTGGTGGAGGCAGATTCAATCATGGCCTTCAAAAGGGAACTGGATAAGTACTTGAAAGGAAAAAATTTGCAGGGCTACAGGGATAGGGCGGGGGAGTGGGGCTAGCTGGGTTGCTCTTGCATAGAGCCAACACGGACTCGATGGGCCGAATGGCCTCCTTCAGTGCTGTAACCTTTCTATGACATTGGTCCCTGTGATTCTGGCAGATGCTACTTTAGCCTGGACACAATCCTTTTGGATCATGCTGCAAAGGCATGTAGACAGATTACGTGAGTGGGCAAGAAGGTGGCAGATGGAGTATATTATGGGGAAATGTGAGGTTATTCACTGGTAGGAAGAATAGAAAAATGATTTTTTTTAAATGGTGAGAAACTATTAAATGTTGGTGTTCAGAGGGATTTGGGTGTCCTTGTACACGAAACACAAAGTTAACATGCAGGTACAGCAAGCAATTAGGATGGCAAATGGCATGTTGGCCTTTATTGCAAGGGGGTTGGAGAACCAGAGTAAGGAAGTCTTACTACAATCGTACAGAGCTGTGGTGAGACCACACCTGGAGTACGGTGTACAGTTTTGGTCTCCTTACCTAAGGCAGGATATACTTGCCTTAGAGCAATGAAGGTTCACTAGATTAATTCCTGGGTTGAGAGGGTTGTCCTATGAGGAGAGATTGAGTAGAATGGGCCTATACTCTCGAGTTTAGAAGAATGAGAGGTGATCTCATTGAAACATATAAAATTCTGAGGGGGCTTGACAGGGTAGATGCTGAGAGGATGTTTCCCCTGGCTGAAGAGTCTAGAACTAGGGGGCATAGTCTCAGGATAAGGGGTCGGCCATTTAGGACTGAGATGAGGAATTTCTTCACTCGTTCATGAATATTTGGAATTCTCTACCCCAGAGGGCTGTGGATGCTGAGTCGTTGAGTATATTCAAGGCTGAGATCAATAGATTTTTGGACTCTAAGGGAATCAAGGGATATGGGGATCGGGCAGGAAAGTGGAGTTGAGGTCGAAGATCAGCCATGATCTGATTGAAAGGTGGAGCAGGCTCGAGGGGCCGTATGGCCTACTCCTGTTCCTATTTCTTATGGGCCTGTGGGCATTGCGGTGTTTCCCATCTTTCTGAAATGACAGAAAAGTGCCAATGACTGTCCAAATGGCTGGACAGAGCTATTTGGATAACCTTGCCTTGTAAAAGGTTTAGACCTTATTGGAAAAGCCCTGGAATGGAGTTTCAGTAATCCAGTGTTATTGACCAGTTTTGAAACAGACTGGAGAGTAGGATACAGTAAAGGGGCAATCTTGTATTGCTGGTTACCAGAAGTACTAAGCAAAGTATGTTTGCAGCAAAATGGCCAATTACAATTTGGCTCGCAGATGCTACTGGTTTCAACTCATGAGGTCACGACCCCACACAAAGCATGTGGTTAAAGTGGCTGGAGTACCATTGTAGCTATTGGCCAATTACATTGAAGACTGGCCCCCGGACATGCTAACACACCTAGCTAAATACGTCTCCATTCACAAATTGCAACCAGCCATTTATGGCAGCTGTTGAGAAATCAAATAGATGAAGTCTAACATGAAAGCCATTGGCTGAATTCTGCTAAAGTTGCTGCAGGCCCCTCCCCCACCGCAAAGGCCTCCGAGCAAGTACAAGTTTTTCATAAGGGCTAGTCTTTTTGGGGAAAGTACCTTGCAATAGTTCCTGTTCTGATGCAGGCTTTTAAATCAGGGCAAACATGGCCCCACACCATGACTTGGAGCTTGGTTCCCCAGATATTCATCGAAGAATCTAGGTGAAAGGTTAAGGCCCATAGAGCACGATACCAACAAAGATTGAAAAGAATACGAGAAGACTGAGGTAACCTGGAAATCGTGTATGGAAGTCTGAAGGTTGTAGGAGGGAGAAAAGACTGAAGGAAGAAAGCAGTTTGAGTTCTGAGGTTACGGCAAAGATGAGTTAAGAGTTGGAGACTGCAAGAATCTGATTTCACTGTCGTGGGAGGGAAGGGGCAGCAATGTAAAAAAAGAGAAGTGATGAGTTAAGAGAGCGGTTGCAGGCTTGATGGATGGATTGCGTGTGGGGCAAGCTTTCTCTTCTGTTTTGTCTAGGAGGGCTAGAATGGTGGTCAGAGCTTTCCCAGAGAGGGGACTAGCATTTGTGTCTCGGACAGACTTGTGCTTCATTCAGAGATTCGTTGCTCAGAATAGAAGTGTTCAGAGCAAAAGAAGAAACTGTCCCGGAGGCAGCTTTAGTGATGGGGAGGGTGTTCCACTCGAGGTTAGTGGAGATAGTAAGGCCGAGAGTGTTAATAGTTGAAGGACTATGGGTGGAGCCATGGAAGGGGACAGTTGATGCACCTTGATTCGACTTTTAAAGGGCATAAAGAAAGGGATCTTTGAAGGAGATCGTCTGCATAAAATAACTCACTGTTCCCTTTGTTTAAATTTGTGCCCATTCATTAATGGAAGCTTTTCCCCCCAATTTACCTATTAATTTGAGAGTTAACAACTTCCATAACTTGAAATTACTGACGTGAGGGCAATGAAGGCAGTCGTTTGAAAGGTAAAGGGGCAACCTTTCTTGGGATGGATAACTGAGCAAATTACCAAGTGGGAGGAACGGTCAACAGGCAAATGATGGGCAAGTTTGAAGGCACATCTTGGTATCCCTCCCATTAGCCCATCAGGAACAGAGGGCTTACTGGAATCCAGGTGGCTGAAGATCAAAGTAAGCTTCGCGGATTCAGTTTTAATAGTTGAACAGAAGGGAGCAATGTCGGGAAGTTTAGTATGATCAAGAATGGAGGTGAAGTGTGAGCAGACTCGGCTTCCTGTCCCGGAAGACGGTGAAAGTCAACCACAGTCGAGCAATTTAAATCTGGCCAACTTCGTAAAGGTTACTCCCATGCCTGCCCTCGCGTTGAGCTTTCACCGATTTCTTGCAAAGTTTTTCTCTGTTCTGAGGCAGGGTTCCCCACGCAAAACAGCGACTTGTGCTCTGGACAGGTGCTGTCTGACCCGAGTATCTCCGGTGTTCTATTATTGTCTCAGATTTCTAGCATCTGCTACACTTTGCTCTTTGTTCATTTTTCTTTATTTTGTCAGGAAACTAAGGTTAAGAGTCATGGTTCATAGTGCAAGACATCTTCAAGATTAAAGGGTTTAAGAGAATTTGCTTAAATCTGATCACAATGAGACTGTAGGAAGGAGGGAGAGTGTGTAAGGTGATGTATTCGCAGTTTGAGGAATGAGGGAAAACTTCAGAGCAGCACTGACCATAACATTGATACAATGGAGATGAGAGCTGTGATGGAAAGAGAGGGACAGTTTGGAGACTGGACATAGAAAAGAGTTGGATTATCAATCACATGTAGAGGTTTTGCTTACAACCTGTTCAGGAGTGTGTGTGGAGTTGGAAGACCCTCCCAGCAATGGGAGCAGTATTCAAGGCTGGACTGACTTGGCCTTTATAGAAAGAATCGTCGAGAGGAAAACAAGCGTTTGACATAAAAGGGGGAACCGAGCTTCTTCAAGGCAGATTTAGCAATGGAAGAGATGGGTGAGGCCCATTCGAGGTCAGACGAGATAGGCCAAGGCTGATGAAGAACGACCAAGTGTGGGACCATCAAACGAAAAGAGGTCTTAGTTGCACTAAGCATGAATAAACTGAAGGATTGAAAAACAATATTTTCATGCCCTATTGAAGGATAGAGGACCAAGATGTAGCGATTCAGGCAATGCACTGCAAGAGGATTGGAGGTTGTCTGCATGGAGTACATGTGAAGATAATGAATGCAGAGTGGAATTATTGCCAAAAGGGTGATTGGGTAATATCAACAGAAAATACAAGAAAGTTACACATCTATACTTACTAGTAGGATATCCTTCAGCTCTGCCTCTAACTAATTCCAATCCAGGCGAGTTCTCAGCACACAATACTGAAGAATTACTGAAAGTGAGGGCATTTATACACAGTTGGACAAAGTCAGATGACTTGCTCTGATCCGATCAATTCTGATACTGCCATGTGATCTTTGTCATATACCAGTAGATGGCAATGTTGGACCACATACACGTTCTCCGTGGAATGTGGCTTTGTTTATGTCGGGGTTGAGACAAATTTCAGAACAGATAGAAGGCTCAGAAGAATAAGATTAGTCGTTAATAGTGCAGTGTTGTGGTTATGGTACTGCACTAGCAACCCAGCAGCCACCATGCAAGTTATGGAATTGGTAATCAACTGGCATTAGGAAATGACAACAGCCAACGGGTTCACTAATATTCTTCAGGAAGAGACCCTACGTAGTGTGTCCACACGTGATTCCAGCCCCGCACGAAGGTTACCTTTGTGAGGATTGATTGGGGTTCCTACATCATTAGAATTCAGCAAAAAAGGACCAAGAGATTGATTAAGAATGAACATAAAAGCGGACTGTAAAAGCTTCTACAAGTATGTAAAAAGAAAAAGATTAGTGAAGACAAATGTAGGTCCCTTACAGTCAGAAACGGGAGAATTTATAATAGGGAACAAGGAAATGGCAGAGCAATTAAACACATACTTTGGTTCTGCCTTCACGGAAGAGGACACAAAAAACTTCCCAGAAATGCTAGGGAAGCAAGGGTCGAGTGAGAAGGAGGAATTAAAGGAAATTAGTAAAAAAAATATATTGAGAAATTTTTTTTTAAAATTTGTTCACTGGATGTGGGCGTCGCTGGCGAGGCCGGCATTTATTGCCCATCCCTAATTGCCCTCGAGAAGGTGGTGGTGAGCCGCCTTCTTGAACCGCTGCAGTCCGTGTGGTGACGGTTCTCCCACAGTGCTGTTAGGGAGGGAGTTCCAGGATTTTGACCCAGCGACAATGAAGGAACGGCGATATATTTCCAAGTCGGGATGGTGTGTGACTTGGAGGGGAACGTGCAGGTGGTGTTGTTCCCATGTGCCTGCTGCCCTTGTCCTTCTAGGTGGTAGAGGTCGCGGGTTTGGGAGGTGCTGTCGAAGAAGCCTTGGCGAGTTGCTGCAGTGCATCCTGTGGATGGTGCACACTGCAGCCACAGTGCACCGGTGGTGAAGGGAGTGAATGTTTAGGGTGGTGGATGGGGTGCCAATCAAGCGGGCTGCTTTATCTTGGATGGTGTCGAGCTTCTTGAATTAATGGGACTGAAAGTCGATAAATCCCCAGGGCCTGATAATCTGCATCCCAGAGTACTAAAAAAGGTAGCCATGGAAATAGTGGATGCATTAGTTGTCATCTTCCAAAATTCTACAGATTCTGGAACAGTTCCTGCAGATTGGAGGGTGGCAAATGTAACCCCACTATTTAAAAAAGGAGGGAGAGAAAACAGGGAACTACAGACCGGTTAGCCTAACATCAGTAGTGGGGGAAATGCTAGAGTCTATTATAAAGGATGTGATAACAGGACACTTAGAAAATATCAATGGGATTAGACAAAGTCAATATGGATTTATGAAAGGGAAATCATGTTTGACAAACCTACTGGAGTTTTTTGAGGATGTAACTAATAGAATAGATAAGGGAGAACCAGTGGATGTGGTGTATTTGGATTTTTCAGAAGGCCTTTGATAAAGTCCCACATAAGAGGTTAGTGTGCAAAATTAAAACACATGGGATTGGGGGAATATACTGGCATGGATTGAAAATTGGTTAACAGACAGGAAACAGAGAGTAGGAATAAATGGGTCTTTTTCAGGGTGGCAGGCAGTGACTAGTGGGGTACCGCAGGGATCAGTGCTTGGGCCCCAGCTATTCACAATATATATCAATGATTTGGATGAGGGAACCAAATGTAATATTTCCAGGTTTGCTGACGACACAAAACTAGGTGGGATTGTGAGTTGTGAGGAGGATGCAAGGAGGCTTCAAGGCGATTTAGACAAGTTGAGTGAGTGGGCAAATACATGGCAGATGCAGTATAATGTGGATAAATGTGAAGTTATCCACTTCGGAAGGAAAAACAGAAAGGCAGAGTATTATTTAAATGGTGATAGATTGGGGAATGTTGATGTACAAAGGACCTGGGTGTCCTTGTACACCAGTCACTGAAAGCTAACATGCAGGTGCAGCAAGCAGTTAGGAAGGCAAATGGTATGTTGGCCTTCATTGCAAGAGGATTTGAGTACAGGAACAAGGATGTCTTACAGCAGTTATACAGGGCCTTGGTGAGACCACACCTGGAGTATTGTGTGCAGTTTTGGTCTCCTTTCCTAAGAAAGGATATACTTGCCTTAGAGGGAGTGCAGCGAAGGTTCACCAGACTGATTCCTGGGATGGCAGGACTGTCGTATGAGGAGAGATTGGGTCGACTCGGCCTGTATTCACTAGAGTTTAGAAGAATGTGAGGGGATCTCATTGAAACATATAAAATTCTGACAGGGCTAGACAGACTGGACGCAGGGAGGCTGTTTCTCCTGGCTGTGGGTCCAGAACGAGGGGTCACAGTCTCAGGATACGGGGTAGGACATTTAGGACTGAGATGAGGAGAAATTTCTTCACTCAGGGTGGTGAACCTGTGGAATTCTCTACCACAGAAGGCTGTGGAGGCCAAGTCACTGAATATATTTAAGAAGGAGCTAGATAGATTTCTAGACACAAAAGGCATCAAGGGGCATGGAGAGAGAGCGGGAATATGGTATTGAGATAGAGGATCAGCCATGATCATATTGAATGGTGGAGCAGGCTTGAATGGCCTACTCCTGCTCCTAGTTTCTGATTCTATCCATGTCACTATCAGGGACAATATCCAACCCTCTTGCGTGGCAGCCATGGAAAGCCGGCGTTCAGCTATTTACTGTCAACTGAGCTAGAGGTCTCGGCACCTTCGTGGATTTGCATGTCTGCCTATTATTTGATAAATTGTAGCTTGCAGGCTCCAGCGAGGGGAGGACGTCACTTGCCTAACTCACTTCCAATACACCTTCAAACTCTTGGTTGGAACCTTCTGATAATACTGTTCCTCTGTGGTAGCCAGACCGTGCAAAGTGTCCCTGCTGGAAGAAGTTTCTAGATTTCCAAAGATAGATGTGGAATTTCAGACCAAACAGCAGTGTCATTACTTTGCACCTCCCTCAGTGTTCTGTCATATACACCACCAGTCTTTGTATAGTCCCAGCTGTACGAGTCTTTGTGCAATCACTAAACCAGAGCTGATACCAGGCGATCCTGCAACTCGAGCTTTGGACCATATCCAGCTTCTTTCATCTTATAGCCATGCATAACGGTGCAGGTAAATGAGCAGACACAAAGCCTAGGGCCGTTGCTGTGATACGCTGAAGGTGAAGGGTTTGTTCAGAATGTACAAGCTGTCTCTGGAAACTTGCTATCTCATTAAATAACCTATGACCCTGTTCTGTGCACGAACCCATTAAAAAGCAGCAACCAGCTGACTGCAAGAGATGAATTTCCCCAATTGGACCTACTGAGCTTTAAGCGCCCAGTACTCAATGGTCTATCTGTTCGTGGCCAAGGGGAATTACTCTCTGCTTTCCCTCCTTTCTGCCTGTTTCATTGGACCATACTGGTACTGTTGCTATAATTGACCTCACACCCCAGATTAGGGAGGGGGACAATCACCCAGCTTTCCGGCACTTGATTTCTCGTCAGTAACTCAAGTGCACGTGTGGCCATCAGGTAACAGTAACGTTGACCTCAGCTGTGATGCTTCCTGTGGTGGAATAGCTTGCCAATGCTTTCTGACGAGGCACACATATGGTCTCATAGACCTGCATTTCATTGTGCTCTATCCCATGGACACACCTCAGGGACCTGTATCCCAGGAACCTTTTTGTCCCCTGGATCTGGATTTTATGGACCTGAATCCCAGGAATCAGCATCTCACTGATCTGAACATCAGGAACCTGCAGCTCATGGACCTCTATCTCAGAACCCTGTATCCCACGGACCTGCGTCTCGTGGACCTGTATTTAATTAATCTAATTTGCTGTTTGATGGAGCTTACTGTCCACAAATTGGCTGCAGTGTTTGCCTACATTTCAAAGGTGACTACACTTTAAAAAGTAATTCATTTGCTATGAAGTATTTAGAGACCTCCTGGAAAATGTGAAAGTTGCTATAAAAATGCAAGTTGTTTTTGAGGTGTATCTTTGATATTAAGAATATATTACATAGACTGAGCTAGAGACATTTGAAAGACCCTTCTACAAAGGGGCAATGGGCTGTTGACGTTGTGTAGGTTCTCATTAACACTTGATGAACTGAAGTTTTCTCTGGGCAGTCCTCTCACTTTACAGTACAGCCCTTGGGAACCCCATTCTAAGGCGAATTCTAATATCTACGAGGAGAGACTTGAAATCTTGGGACCATTTCCACTGGAGCAGCCAAGGCTAAGAGGAGATTCATAGAGGTTTTAAAATTATGAAGGATTTTAATACAGTGACTAGGGAAAGCTCTTTCCCCTGGGTGGGGAAGTTATCAATTTAAAATTACCACTGAGAGTGAGGAGGGAGGTTTGGAGAAATTTCTTTACTCAGGGTTGTTGGAGCACAGAGTGCTTTGCTACAGGTAGAGACCAATGCATCTTTTGTGAGAAAGTTTAATAAATATTTGAATCACATGAAGATACAGGAATATGGGGAGAATGCAGGGCAGTGGGATTGTGTTTGCATTGTTCTCGTAAAGAGCCAGCATTTACATGATGGACCAAATGGCCTCCTATATTGTAAACTTCTTTCCTTAATCAAAAAAGCAAACCTCTAGTCAAAAGTAAATTGCATGAGGATTTGGAATTGTTTCTAGACTTGTCTTTAGACTGAACCCAACGGGCACTAGGACCCAGGGGCGGAGAAACCGGTGGGGAAAAGGGAAAAGGGAAAGGAGTGGATTCATAAAAATACATTAAATATAAAAATATATTAAATATATAATATTAAAGGAACTCTTAAAATGAAGGAAATCAATTTAGAAACAAGAAAAGAACAAAGGCCCAAAGCAGCGGGACAAGTTCATCACGGCCCCCGCTGCTCTGCGTTCCCCGCTTCCGGCCTCAGTCTGAATCCTGTTTAAAGTCACAAATCTCCAACCATCATTTCAATAAAGGCCCCGCCCCCTCTCCCTCATCCCCCTCACTCTCCCTCCCCCTCCCTCACTCCGCCCTCTCCCTCCCCCCTCCCTCTCCCTCACCCCCCTCCCTCTCACTCCCCCCTCACTCCACTCCCCCCTCATCCCCCCTCCCTCTCACTCCCCCTCATCCCCCTCCCTCTCACTCCCCCTCATCCCCCTCCCTCTCACTCCCCCTCATCCCCCTCCCTCTCACTCCCCCTCATCCCCCTCCCTCTCACTCCCCCTCATCCCCCTCCTCTCACTCCCCCTCATCCCCTCCCTCTCACTCCCCCTCACTCACCCCTCCCTCTCACTCCCCCTCATCCCCCTCCCTCTCACCTCCCCTCATCCCCCTCCCTCTCACTCCCCCTCATCCCCCTCCCTCTCACTCCCCCTCATCCCCCTCCCTCTCACCCCCTCCTCATCCCCCTCCCTCCCTCACCCTCACGTCCCTCCTCTCACTCTCCTCCCCGCTCCCCCTCCCTCTCACTCTCCCTCCCCCTCATCTCCCTCACTCACTCTCCCTCCCTCACCCTCACCCCCTCCTCCCTCTCTCTCTCCCCCCTCTCCTCCCTCCCTCTCCCCATGAACTGATTGGGAATGTGTTTATTGATGGTGTCTGGTCAGTTAGCCGGCGGCCCCAGGGAGGTTGGGCTCCTCCGCTGGGATTTACTCGCCGAGGGGTGAAATAATCCCGGGCCCCAGCGCTGCAGCTCCCGCTCTGCTCCCCGGGCTGGTGATTGGACTGAAATCTCACCAAACACAACCGGACATTTCATTCAATTAAAACAACAACTGCGGAACCGGGCGGCCAACCCAGAAATGGTCCGGCCTGCGTCACTCCGGCCTGCGTCACTCCGGCCTGTGTCGGTGTGGCCGCAGCACTCCCTGACCCTCATCTCTCACTCGCCCTGCTGCCTCTGCTGCGTCCAAATACTCTGCCAGCACGGAGCCTGTTCACAGTCGCCCCCTTCACCACCTCTTTAATCAGTGTCTGTATTACAATCGTGTGATGCAGCAACAAATATATCACTGGTACATGGCCCACTCCCCAACAAACAATTAAAGTTTATCAAACACTTACAGTGATACATTTCGGTAGGAAGAACAAGGAGTGGCAATATAAACAGGAGAGCACAATTCTAAAAGGGGTCAGGAACAGAGAGATCTGGGGGTTTATGTGCACAAATCATTGAAGGGCAGGGCAGATTGAGCAAGTGGTTAAAAAAGCATACGGGATCCTGGGCTTTATAAATAGAGGGCACAGAGTACAAAAGTATGGAAGTCATGATGAACCTTTATAAAACACTGGTTCGCGCCTCAAATGGAGTATTGTGTCCAGTTCTGGGCACCGCACTTTAGGAAGGCCTTAGAGAGGGTGCAGAAGAGATTTACTAGAATGATTCCAGGGATGAGGGACTTTAGTTACGTGGATAGACTGGGAGAAGCTGCGGTTGTTCTCCTTGGAACAGAGAAGGTTGAGAGGAGATTTGATAGAGGTATTCAAAATCATGAAGGGTCTAGACAGAGTAGATAGAGAGAAAACTGTTCCCATTGGCGGAAGGGTCAAGAACCAAAGGTGACATGAGGAAAGAACTTTTTTACAGCGAGTGGTTAGGATCTGAATGCACTGCCTGAGGGGGTGGTGGAAGCAGATTCAATCATGGCCTTCAAAAGGGAACTGGATAAGTACTTGAAAGAGGAAAAATTTGCAGGGCTACAGGGAAAGGGCGGGGAGTGGGACTAGCTGGATTGCTCTTGCAGAGAGTCAGCACGGACTTGATGGGCCAAATGGCCTCCTTCCGTGCTGTAACCTTCTTCTATGATTCCACATGAAGACATGCGTTTTAA
>NC_090350.1:43368504-43580629 GCF_035084215.1 Heptranchias perlo | reverse complement strand
ATTTAATAAGGAGATGAATGAAAGTCAGCTAGTTACTAATATTGATGAGTGAGTGGTGCAGTGGGTGAGTGCACTGTCCTTTCAACACAGAAATTTGAGTTTGAAACTATTGCACAATCATCTCTCTCTCTCTGTGTCGATCACTCTCTCTCTCTCTCTCTCTCTCTCTGTGTCAATCACTCTCTCTCTCCGACGATCCCTCTCACACTCTCGCTAAAAGTCCCTCTCACATTCTCTAAAAGTCCCTTTTGCGCTCTCGCTCTCTGGTCGCTCGCGCTCTCCCGCGCTCTGCCGGTCCCGCCCGCGCGCTCCCGCTCTCTGGCGGTCTGTCTTAAATTAAACAAGGCAATCTTCGAAGGGATGAGAGATAAATTGATCACAGTAAACTGGACTGAATTGATGATGAGGAAACTTTCAGAGAAACAGTGGGAAGTACTGTTAGGGTTAGGAGTATGTATCCCCTAAAAGGCAAAGGCTCCATTTGTGTAGTTAAGCAACCTTGGTCAACAAATGAGGTAATCGACAGTATCACACCGAAAGGAAAGGCTTGCACAAATGCAAGGAAACTTGGAAGTCCAATGAATTCGGAGAGCTATAAAACTAAACAAAATACAAATAAAGTAATGAGGTGTGAAAAGGGATTATGAAAAAAGCTAACAAGTGATATCTAAGCTAACAGTAAAAGTTCTTATAAATATGTTGAGAGAGTGTGGTAAAGAAGAATGTGGGCCCATTAGAGACAGATGCAGGCAATAGTATCATAGAAATAAGGAAATGTCAGACTTGTTAAATGAGTAAATTGTATCCATTTTCACAGTGGAGGAAGTGGACAAAATACCAACAATACAAGGAAGCCTAAAAATAAGTCAAGGAGAGGAACATAGTGGATTTAATATAAGTTTTTAAAGTGGTAATGGAGAAAATAATGGGACTTAAGATGGACAAATCTCCAGGGTTTGATGGTTTCTATCTCTGGGTATTAAGAGAAATAGGTGGGGGAATTGCAGATCCGGGAGTCATAATTTTCCAAAGCTTTCTGGATTCAGGAATTGTGCCTTGGATTGGAAAATTGCAAATGTCTCTCCGTTATTTAAGAAAGGAGGGAGAGAGAAACCAGGTAACTACAGACCTGTCAGCTTAATGTCAATTGTGGGGAAATTACTGGAATCTATCATTAGAGACAGAGTGACTGACCACTTGGACAGGTATCAGTTGATCAAATAGAGTCTGCATTTCTGAAGGGTAAGTCATGTTTGATTAATCTTGTTGAATTTTTTGAGGTTGCTAATAAGGTGGACCATGGATATTGTCCATGGGCTTCCAGAAAGTATTTCACAGTTCCCAGCACAAAGCTGCCCCTAATTTAGCTCTAATTGACAATCTCTGAGAAACCATGGGGTGGCTTGTGTTTTTTAAAATTCATTCATGAGATGTGGGCGTCACTGGCGAGGCCGGCATTTATTGCCCATCCCTAATTGCCCTTGAGAAGGTGGTGGTGAGCCGCCTTTTTGAACCGCTGCAGTCCGAGTGGTGAAGGTTCTCCCACAGTGTTGTAAGGTAGAGAATACCAGGATTTTGACCCAGCGACGATGAAAGAACGGCGATATATTTCCAAGTCGGGATGGTGTGTGACTTGGAGGGGAACGTGCAGGTGGTGTTGTTCCCATGTGCCTGCTGCCCTTGTCCTTCTAGGTGGTAGAGGTCGCGGGTTTGGGAGGTGCCGTTGAAGAAGGCTTGGCAAGTTGCTGCAGTGCATCCTGTGGATGGTACACACTGCAGCCACAGTGCGCCGGTGGTGAAGGGAGTGAATATTTAAGTTGGTGGATGGGGTGCCAATCAAGTGGGTTGCTTTGTCCTGGATGGTGTCGAGCTTCTTGAGTGTTGTTGGAGCTGCACTCATCCAGGCAAGTGGAGAGTATTCCATCACAATCCTGACTTGTGGGAGATGGAAATGTCACATCGATGCAGTAGTGGCTGCAGATTCAGGAAAGTGCAGTGGGAACTCTGCTGTTCTTGTCATGTGTAGCGAACCTAACTCTGCATTTCTTCTGTGCTGCTCCTTATATGGGAGTCCTTGGAACTGTGGGAGCTTTACTGTATCTAACCCGTGCTGTACCTGCCCTGGGAGTGTTTGATGGGACAGTGTAGAGGGAGCTTTACTCTGTATCTAACCCGTGCTGTACCTGCCCTGGGAGTGTTTGATGGGACAGTGTAGGGGGAGCTTTACTCTGTATCTAACCGTGCTGTACCTGCTCTGGGAGTGTTTGATGGGACAGTGTAGAGGGAGCCCCAAAATGTACCCCTTGCTGTGAGACTAGCACTGAACATAGAGAGGAAAAGATGTTCCATTTGCTTGAACTGTCATCCATCACTTGACTGGAGTGATGTGTTCCCAGGGTGATTGCCTGCTGGTCTGTTAACTGATGGAAATTGTACAGAGGAGAGAGTTCTGCAAAGCGGTGGGAGAAATGCAGTTTAAGAATAGAAATTGTTACAGGAATGTTTTGTGTTTTTGATCACGTTGTTTGTGTAATGATCTGTGCTCCATTGTATCAACAGATTAAAGGCTCTTGGTCCAGTAAACGAAGCTCCGAGGAGAACGCGAATCCGTATAGTTACAACAGTGTCGTCACCAACTGCTGTGCAGTGTTATGTGGACCAATGCCACCCAGGTAGGAAGCTGCAGACAAGATCCTCTCTCTCCCCCCCTTCCCCCCTCCACCACCTGTCTTTCTCTTTCTCTCTCTCCCCCGCCCTACCCCCGCTGTTTCTTGCACTCTGCCCCTCGTGCTCGCCCCCCCTCCCCCTCGGGCTCGGGGCCCCCGCCCCCCTCCTCCCCCCTCGGGCTCGGGGCCCCCGCCCCCCTCCTCCCCCTCGGGCTCGGGGCCCCCGCCCCCCTCCTCCCCCCTCGGGCTCGGGGCCCCCGCCCCCTTCCTTCCATTCACTGAACCCTGGTTAAGTGGGCAGCCTGCACTCCGTGTCTGCCCCCCTCTGCTCTGTGCCAGTTTTGCTGTTCCGTGGCCATTTCTCGGACCTCCCCTGGAGTGTGTGGCCATTTCCTGCTGCTCTCCATCAATGGGCAAGCTTTGGAGCTCTTGACAGGAGGAATGTTTGACTCTTGATTGGTGGAGAACTAGGTGCTCATATATTTCTGTATTTGTGCATCAGACTAACTTATAAAATACTAAATTTGTTTAATGGTTCTTCAATTAAGGATCTGACTGAGTAAAAGAACAAATTGCAAATACCTTTTATGCATTGTACAGCTTGTGGCATCGGTTCCAACAGGCACAGATAAAGGATATAGTTAAACCCCCAGTGTAACGCACTCATGCCGTCCTGTTCGTGGACAATGCCCCCTCTCCCCGGTGTATCAGTACTGCCCCCCCCCCCGCGCATCGCCCCCCCCCCCCCCCGCGCATCGCCCCCCCCCCGCCGCGCATCGCCCCCCCCCCCGCGCATCGCCCCCCCCCCCCCCGCGCATCGCCCCCCCCCCGCGCGCATCGCCCCCCCCCGCGCGCATCGCCCCCCCCCCGCGCGCATCGCCCCCCCCCCGCGCGCATCGCCCCCCCCCCGCGCGCATCGCCCCCCCCCGCGCGCATCGCCCCCCCCCCGCGCGCATCGCCCCCCCCGCGCGCATCGCCCCCCCCCCGCGCGCATCGCCCCCCCCCCCCCCCGCGCGCATCGCCCCCCCCCCGCGCGCATCGCCCCCCCCCCGCGCGCATCGCCCCCCCCCCCCGCGCGCATCGCCCCCCCCGCGCGCATCGCCCCCCCCCGCGCGCATCGCCCCCCCCCGCGCGCATCGCCCCCCCCCGCGCGCATCGCCCCCCCCGCGCGCGCATCCCCCCCCCCCCGCGCGCATTCCCCCCCCCCCCCTGCGCGCATCGCCCCTTCTCACCATTGTTACTTATGAAAAGTAAATTTAAAACATATGACGAAGTGGTAAATATCTGGACTAATCTTCCAGGGTATTAAATACACAGTCGTTAGTGGAGTTCAGATATTTAGCTGGGTAAGTGGAGAAATGAGCTTCTATGGGAGAGTTGGGGTATCGATGAGCTTCATTAAAGGAATTAGTCCAGGACAAGTATGAGATTGAATAGCTGATTGGCCTTTTGTTGTCCTGCTCTTATTTCTCTATAATAGAGAGAAACTCCAAAGAAATGTCCTTGGACTGTTTCGGGCTAGTTTGTGTGCAGGCTAAATTTTGTGAGAGTATATTGACCGGTGCTTTATGTTCATTGATATGTGACTGCAGATCACTCATTACTTTCTCTCTTTGTTCCCCAGTTTAATTGACAGGCGAGGTTTCTCCACCCCAGATACAATTCAGCAGTCTGGGCACCAGCATAATGTTTCTCAGGGAGCGAAAACAGAAGCCAGCATGGTAGGCGGTGACCCCTGATGATGGTGTGAATTAATGCCATTGCCTGTCGTGTTTGACTCCACCTTCCCTCATGCACCTATCCAATCCCCTATTACCCCATGACCTCACCCTGAGCATGAGCGGAAGCAGAGGCTGTCACTTGTGACCTGGCTCGGTGACGTTTTGCAGGCCGTTCCGTGGCTGGGTATGTCACTTGAGCCAAGCTCTCGGAAACAGATTGACTCCGTGTGTACAAGTGGTGGGTGTTGTGAAGGATCAGCACTGGACTCACGCAGCAAATGGGCTGCAAGGACCATGGGACGTGTAATTGACCAGAGTCACCTGCCTGACCAGTCGGGGACATTTCTTTGGAGTTCCTCTCCATTGTAGTGAAATAAGAGCAGGATCATCCTGCTAGAATGAGCTGACTGGGAGCACTGATCCCAGCTCTGTGTTTAGACACTGCGGAGCAGGTGTTGGTGCTGAATCATGCTGCTGTTATAGTAGAGGAACAGAGGGTGGGAAATAGTGCGAAAGGTTATGTTTTATTTCAATGGGGGGGGTTGGAGCCTGAGGGTGGAGGAGGACTGTTGTTTTAATTTAATTATGAGCCGCTGTGTTGCATCTTTTGCTTCAAACGGGATTATGGGATGATTAATATCATGTGACTGTTACTGTGGGCGGCAGTGCCCAGCAGAATGTTCAGATTTTGTTCTTTACCCTGGGCACTTGGCATTAAAGTGAATGGACCCCAAGAAAGCACCACAGCGAAGGGGGGCTTCCAGAGTCCTGGTCAGCATTGCTACAGCCTGAAATATGGTGAAAGTTGGCTGAGGGCCACTTTCCGCACTGGGACCAGGCTGCAGGATTGGAAGTTGCTCTCTAGGATCCTGCCTGTACTTTCAGCACTATCTTTGCCAATTTATATACCACAACGAGACTGGCACAAGAAACTTCCTGCCAACTTGTTCTACCACTATGTATTATTTTAATATTTTTGTTTGAATCCTTTGTGCCATTGTGCTGTCTGTACAGAGAATGTCATCGAATTATTGCTGTTTTTTCCATTAACTTGTATTTATAATAAAATCGGTGATACCCGTCTGAGTCTTCCCTGGTGACCTCTTGAGAAGTAGAAATAAAACAGGAGTGTTAGATTAGAGGTTGTGGATGGGAGTAGATGGATTGGGATGGGCTAAGGTCTGAGAGGAGAGAGAGAGATGCCTCGAATGGCCCCAGTGTTTTATCGTGCATTCTAATTCTGCTCTCGCAAGCTGTAAGTTCCTTAGCCCTTGTTCACTTGTTACCTTCTCAGTTTCTCTCAACAGGCTATCGGGGAAAGAAAGGCAATATCTGAGGGCCAGCATTTCAATAGCAAATATCTTGCAACTTGGAGATTCTAAGTACAATATTCAGATTTATTTTCCGGCTCCACAAAGGTTTTTTCATGAATTAAAAACTGAACGAGTGCAGGTTCCCTGGTGGAAGTTGGTGGAAGCAATGCCAAGTGTGGTGCTCTACCATACAAAGCAAAAAAGGACCCATGTTCCATCTCAGTGTGTACTGAGTTACCTTATTTCAGTTGAGGCAACAGTTGGGCTGGGATCACAAGGGAACAATCACACTGGGATCCCACTCCGCATCACCATCCAGTCACCCCTTCTGCGAAGGGTGTGTGGGGTGTTGGGTAAGGTCAGGATCGGCTCGGCTGTGTGCTATTCCCCCCCCCATGGTTGAATAACCTGCTGATGCTCACTGTCTAGGCTCACGTGTGACGTACCTGAGGGGAACAAGATACCCAGCCTTGTTCTCCACTGAATCATGTGTTTTTTATTCATTCTTGGGATGTGGGTGTCGCTGGCAAGACCGGCATTTATTGCCCATCCCCAGTTGCCCCTTGAGAAGGTGGTGGTGAGCTGCCTTCTTGAACCGCTGCAGTCAGTGTGGTGAAGGTACTCTCAGTGCTGTTAGGGAGGGAGTTCCGGGATTTTGACCCAGCGATGATGAAGGAACGGCGATATATTTCCAAGTCGGGATGGTGTGTGACTTGGAGGGAAACGTGCAGGTGGTGTTGTGCCCATGTGCCTGCTGCTCTTGTCCTTCCAGGTGGTAGAGGTCGCGGGTTTGGGAGGTGCTGTCAAAGAAGCCTTGGCGAGTTGCTGCAGTGCATCCTGTGGATGGTACACACTGCAGCCACAGTGTGCCGGTGGTGGAGGGAGTGAATGTTTAGGGCGGTGGATGGGGTGCCAATCAAGCTGGCTCTTTGTCCTGGATGGTGTTGAGCTTCTTGAGTGCTTTTGGAGCTGCACTCATCCAGGCAAGTGGAGACTATTCCATCACACTCCTGACTTGTGCCTTGTAGATGGTGGAAAAGCTTTGGGAGTCAGGAGGTGAGTCACTCGCCGCAGAATACCCAGCCTCTGACCTGCTCTTGTAGCCACAGTATTTATATGGCTGGTCCAGTTAAGTTTCTGGTCAGTGGTGACCCCCAGGACGTTGATGGTGGGGATTCGGCGATGGTAATGCTGTTGAATGTCAAGGGGAGGTGGTTAGACTCTCTTGTTGGAGATGATCTTGCCTTAGCTGCTATTTAGTACAGTGACAGCCTCATTGGACTGAGTCTCCTGTCTGGCACACCAGCTAACAGAGAAATAGGAGGATCTGGTTCCATTGCTAAACTACAAATTCATTTTTAAGCTCTCCCAATTTCTCACTATGGCACTGAGCCATGCAGAACAAGATAGTCCCCAGTTTGTTCTCCGCTCTCTGCTGCATTGGCCTCAGTAGCCCTGGGTTAGAGAAGGGAAGAATCAACCAGAGTTCTTGCTGATCATTGTGTTCCTGCAAGGCCTTCTGGTGAGAATAGGACCAAATATCCAACTAACAGTGCTCGTGGATGAAGAATGGCCACTTGCATGAGCTGCTGGAAGTGTGCTTGACACTGGTGGGACTGCATCCCCGCAAGAGGAGGGAGCAAATTGTTTAGATTGAGTTGTTGAATGACTGTTTAGATGGGCTGTGTCCTGAGTTTGCAAACAGTGACTGGCTTAGAGTTCCTGAATGAGAGGGAACGTTTCTCGGGAAGCGTTTATCAGGATTCTGCTGTGCTACTTGTTATCGAGCTCTGGGTAAAGCAGGAGTTTACTGTACTTTCACACTGTTACAAAGCCAATCATCATCAGGAGCATTGCTCCCAACTTACTCAAAACCTGCATCTATGTGAAGTTGTCCAGTTGATTGCAGACAGGCACTGCCCAGAATGACCACAATTGACGGCATGTGTGCAGTGAAATACAAGCTAAGTGGCCATTCATCGAGTGTGTGACTGGATATTCAACCATTGAAGCATCTCATTAGAGCTAGGTCCTATGATTTGAATTAAGAGCAGCTGACTTTATCACCTCTATAAATCACTGGTTAATCACCGATTTCTCAGCGATATGGGTTGATGGGAGAACCCCACTGACCTGCCCACATGTCCCAGTGGAGCTGCCAATAACACCAGTCGAGTTGCACTAATTATCGACAGCTCCATTTCCCTTCTATTTTCCTTCCAGCTTTTATTCTCCCCAAAGGTCCTGGAAATAGTGCGTGCACCTCTGGGTGGCCATGTGCCTCCAATCTGACGTCAGGAAGTCCCGCTATCACATAGCTGCTCATTTCCACACTATTTAAAATTCTCCTGCTCTGCTCTCAGCCTTGAGCACAGCAGGAGACATCACAGGAGTAACCATCTGAAATGGAGCACCTAGAAACTCCCAGCACACAGACACCACCTCCTTCCATGGTGATTCTACCTGCACCGTCTGACCCGCTGTCATCTTCCTACCCATCACCATCCCACCAGTCTCTCCCACTCCTGCTTCCACACAGCCCCATGGCTCAACCCTCCCGACCGCCCTCGTTTTATTCTTCATTCTGGTTGGAAGAAGCAAATTGGAAAAGAGACCAAAAAACCCAGCCCAGTTCAATACAGGCTGAGCGAATCTCACGTCTCGGTACTGTATTGTTGAGCGAGTCCCGCGTGTCGGTACTGTATTGTTGAGCGAGTCCCGCGTGTCGGTACTGTATTGTTGAGCGAGTCCCGCGTGGTCGGTACTGTATTGTTGAGCGAGTCCCGCGTGTCGGTACTGTATTGTTGAGCGAGTCCCGCGTGTCGGTACTGTATTGTTGAGCGAGTCCCGCGTGTCGGTACTGTATTGTTGAGCGAGTCCCGCGTCTCGGTACTGTATTGTTGAGCGAGTCCCGCGTCTCGGTACTGTATTGTTGAGCGAGTCCCGCGTGTCGGTACTGTATTGTTGAGCGAGTCCCGCGTGTCGGTACTGTATTGTTGAGCGAGTCCCGCGTGTCGGTACTGTATTGTTGAGCGAGTCCCGCGTCTCGGTACTGTATTGTTGAGCGAGTCCCGCGTCTCGGTACTGTATTGTTGAGCGAGTCCCGCGTCTCGGTACTGTATTGTTGAGCGAGTCCCGCGTGTCGGTACTGTATTGTTGAGCGAGTCCCGCGTGTCGGTACTGTATTGAGCGAGTCCCGCGTGTCGGTACTGTATTGTTGAGCGAGTCCCGCGTGTCGGTACTGTATTGTTGAGCGAGTCCCGCGTGTCGGTACTGTATTGTTGAGCGAGTCCCGCGTGGTCGGTACTGTATTGTTGAGCGAGTCCCGCGTGTCGGTGCTGTATTGTTGATCGAGTCCCGCGTGGTCGGTACTGTATTGTTGAGCGAGTCCCGCGTGTCGGTACTGTATTGAGCGAGTCCCGCGTGTCGGTACTGTATTGTTGAGCGAGTCCCGCGTGTCGGTACTGTATTGAGCGAGTCCCGCGTGTCGGTACTGTATTGTTGAGCGAGTCCCGCGTGTCGGTACTGTATTGTTGAGCGAGTCCCGCGTGTCGGTACTGTATTGTTGAGCGAGTCCCGCGTGTCGGTACTGTATTGTTGAGCGAGTCCCGCGTCTCGGTACTGTGTTGAGCGAGTCCCGCGTCTCGGTACTGTGTTGAGCGAGTCCCGCGTCTCGGTACTGTGTTGAGCGAGTCCCACGTGTCGGTACTGTGTTGAGCGAGTCCCGCGTGTCGGTACTGTGTTGAGCGAGTCCCGCGTGTCGGTACTGTGTTGAGCGAGACCCGCGTGTCGGTACTGTGTTGAGCGAGTCCCGCGTGTCGGTACTGTATTGTTGAGCGAGTCCCGCGTGTCGGTACTGTATTGTTGAGCGAGTCCCGCGTGTCGGTACTGTATTGTTGAGCGAGTCCCGCGTCTCGGTACTGTGTTGAGCGAGTCCCGCGTCTCGGTACTGTGTTGAGCGAGTCCCGCGTGTCGGTACTGTGTTGAGCGAGTCCCGCGTGTCGGTACTGTGTTGAGCGAGTCCCGCGTGTCGGTACTGTGTTGAGCGAGTCCCGCGTGTCGGTACTGTGTTGAGCGAGTCCCGCGTGTCGGTACTGTGTTGAGCGAGTCCCGCGTGTCGGTACTGTATTGTTGAGCGAGTCCCGCGTGTCGGTTCTGTATTGTTGAGCGAGTCCCGCGTGTCGGTACTGTATTGTTGAGCGAGTCCCACGTGTCTGTACTGTTTTGAGCGAGTCCCGTGTGTCGGTGCTGTGCGGCTGAGCGCGTCCCGCGTGTAGGTGCTGGGCGCGTCCCGCGTGTAGGTGCTGTGCGGCTGGGCGCGTCCCGCGTGTAGGTGCTGTGCGGCTGGGCGCGTCCCGCGTGTAGGTGCTGTGCGGCTGGGCGCGTCCCGCGTGTAGGTGCTGTGCGGCTGGGCGCGTCCCGCGTGTAGGTGCTGTGCAGTAAACACCCCCTCAGGACAGTAACATTTCAGTGGGTGATTGTATTGAAATCCAATGTCCAGCGAGCAGCCGCTGAGAGTGAAGGTCAGGCTGACAGTTCACGCTGGGGGAGAGGTGGTGGGGGGCCAATCCCAGGGGCCCAGTCCTGGGGGCAGGGCAGTTTATTCCAGTCTGATGGTTTCCCAGCTGATTGTGCTGTTAGGTGTGAAAGAGCTGGAGAGAGAGAGCAGTTGTTGGTCTCTGTGTAATGTTCAGTGTTTGTTCCCTAGGAGGATACTTGTGAGGATTTTGCGGTTTCATGCACGGCCTGATTGGATGTAAGAGGTTACAGAGTGAGGCTGGTGCTGATGGTTACCTGGTAAGCATGCTCACTATTCCAGTCATCATTTCCATCGCCCACAGCCACTGCATGCAGGAGAAGCACATCCGCCAACGACAAGCTGCTCTCCTATTAACCCAATTGCTCTTCACTATCCAGCCTTTTAACATCCCAGATCGTTGTGCATCTGTTCTGTTGTGTAAATGTTTTCCATGTGCCCTGACGTGAGATCTCGGCTCCATGGCTCTGAGGTTGAATCTGTATCTCAGAGTTCTGGCCTGCCGTTAGCACAGAAAGCTGTGGGATGTTCATTTGAAAGTTGCAGCTTTTTGTAGAGAATAGCATTTGAAGGTGACGGTACCGACCGAATTAAAGTGGGCATCTGTCATAATATGATCGATCACTCCATCACCTGTGATGTTGGCTCCCAATCCCAGGAATGTGTTCCTTTCATTCACCTCCGGGGAATGTTTCTCAGCATCTCTCTAGTTACTGTTTTCTAAGCTCCCGCTTTAAATTTAATGAAAGGTTTTTTCTAAATCCTCTCTGTAGTGAAGGCCCTGGCTAGGATGGTGATTCAGACACTACAATTGGCCCCTCTACCCCTGGACTAAAGAGGGAAAACATAAACCAGGGTTCACGCCCCTGACCCAACGTCCCCCACTGAAAAGCTTGGATGTGGACTATGGGATTGGGTTCTGAAGCCCCCCATAGTTGAATATCACACATGTTGAATGGCCAGTGGTGTGGGGATCCGCACAGTAATTGGCACAGGTGGAATGTGCTCCACAGCAAGATTCGGTGCTTTCGGGGGAGGGAAGTAACTTGAAGGATGAAAAACAAAACAAATAGAGCAACAAGGCTTTAAAGTTGCTGATTAGGTTTGGAGGAGTGACTCTAAGCTGCAAAGTTGACATTCAATTATACTCAGTATATATAGAAGGTTCAATGTTCTTTCCAAAGAATATAGTCCTAACTGTGGTACTACTGGCTGTACATCTATAAGTAACTCAGTGTCCTATTGTCCGTGTGCCTGTAAATAGCACATTGTTCTACCAGCTGCAAGTAAATAGTGCACTGTCCTACTGGAAGGGTGCCTGTAAATAGCGCACTGTCCGACTGGAAGGGTGCCTGTAAATAGTGCACTGTCCCACTGGAAGGGTGCCTGTAAATAGTGCACTGTCCCACTGGAAGGGTGCCTGTAAATAGCGCACTGTCCTACTGGAAGGGTGCCTGTAAATAGTGCACTGTCCTACTGGAAGGGTGCCTGTAAATAGTGCACTGTCCTACTGGAAGGGTGCCTGTAAATAGTGCACTGTCCCACTGGAAGGGTGCCTGTAAATAGTGCACTGTCCCACTGGAAGGGTGCCTGTAAATAGTGCACTGTCTTACTGGAAGGGTGCCTGTAAATAGTGCACTGTCTTACTGGAAGGGTGCCTGTAAATCGTGCACTGTCCGACTGGAAGGGTGCCTATAAATAGTGCACTGTCTTACTGGAAGGGTGCCTGTAAATAGTGCACTGTCTTACTGGAAGGGTGCCTGTAAATAGTGCACTGTCCGACTGGAAGGGTGTCTGTAAATAGTGCACTGTCCCACTGGAAGGGTGCCTGTAAATAGTGCACTGTCTTACTGGAAGGGTGCCTGTAAATAGTGCACTGTCCCACTGGAAGGGTGCCTGTAAATCGTGCACTGTCCGACTGGAAGGGTGCCTGTAAATAGTGCACTGTCCGACTGGAAGGGTGCCTGTAAATAGTGCACTGTCCTACTGGAAGGGTGCCTGTAAATAGTGCACTGTCTTACTGGAAGGGTGCCTGTAAATAGTGCACTGCCCGACTGGAAGGGTGCCTGTAAATAGTGCACTGTCCTACTGGAAGGGTGCCTGTAAATAGTGCACTGTCCTACTGGAAGGGTGCCTGTAAATAGTGCACTGTCCGACTGGAAGGGTGCCTGTAAATAGTGCACTGTCCTACTGGAAGGGTGCCTGTAAATAGTGCACTGTCTTACTGGAAGTGTGCCTGTAAATAGTGCACTGTCCTGCCGGAAGTGTGCCTGTAAATAGTGCACTGTCCTGCCGGAAGTGTGCCTGTAAATAGTGCACTGTCCTGCCGGAAGTGTGCCTGTAAATAGTGCACTGTCCTACTGGAAAATTAATTGAATACGAACCCTTTCTCTATGAAGACTAAGGAGTTGATATTACGAGCCCTGATGCCCACATGGGACCACCTGCGAATCTTTGCCCTTGAGGGAACCCTGCCTCCTGCTGAAAGTTGTGTGTCCTCTCTAGCTGATGTTTCTGTATGTGTTTCAGGGCGATTTAGACAAGTTGAGTGAGTGGTCAAATACATGGCTGATGCAGTATAATGTGGATAAATGTGAAGTTATCCACTTCGGAAGGAGAAACAGAAAGGCAGAGTATTATTTAAATGGTGATAGATTGGGGAATGTTGATGTACAAAGGACCTGGGTGTCCTTGTACACCAGTCACTGAAAGCAAACATGCAGGTACAGCAAGCAGTTAGGAAGGCAAATGGTATGTTGGCCTTCATTGCAAGAGGATTTTAGTATAGGAGCAAGGATGTTTTACTGCAGTTTTACAGGGCCTTGGTGAGACCACACCTGGAGTATTGTGTGCAGTTTTGGTCTCCTTGCCTAAGAGAGGATATACTTGCCATAGAGGGAGTGCAGCGAAGGTTCACCAGACTGATTCCTGGGATGGCAGGACTGTCATATGAGGAGAGATTGGGTTGACTCGGCCTGTATTCACTCGAGTTTAGAAGAATGAGAGGGGATCTCATTGAAACATATAAAAGTCTGACAGGGCTAGACAGACTGGATGCAGGGAGGATGTTTCCCCTGGCTGGGGGGGTCTAGAACCAAGGGTCACAGTCTCAGGATACGGGGTAGGACATTTAGGACTGAGATGAGGAGAAATTCCTTCACTCAGAGGGTGGTGAACCTGTGGAATTCTCTACCACAGAAGGCTGTGGAGGCCAAGTCACTGAATATATTTAAGAAGGAGCTAGATAGATTTCTAGACACAAAAGGCATCAAGGGGCATGGGGAGAGAGTGGGAATATGGTATTGAGATAGAGGATCAGCCATGATCATATTGAATGGTGGAGCAGGCTCGAAGGGCCGAATGGCCTACTCCTCCTATTTTTCTATGTTGGCCTCACTCCCTGTTGCTTTCTGTCCCTACTGTGTGTACTGACGCTCTCATTCCATCACTCTGAGGAGCGCCTGCTCTCTGATTTTGAATGTATATTTGTGAAGCGAGTTTCCTGGAAAATTTTCCTCTGCATTTATCTCAATTAGAGAAATTTCTGGTGGAGGTTTGCTGCAGAGCACATCTGTATCGTTATGTCCCACTCAGATGTCTCTCTCTGTGCCCATTGCCAGGATCCAGTATTGGATTGTGTTGTATTTAACAAGCAGACTGATGGGGTGATGGGCTTTTGATCTCAGATCGTGGCTCAGTGCCCCCCTGCCAGGTGTAAGTGTGGCTCGGTGCATGTGGTGATATCCTGGGGCGTTACACCTCCGAGTGGAGAGTCTGTTGCTTTAGCCTCCTGCCTCCACCTGGCTGATGGAGACATGGCAGCGCAGGCGGCTTTACAGATATCTCCTGCCCATTCTCTGTCAGTCAGGTGATTCTCCGCACTGTTTTGGTCATTGGTCCAAACGAGGCAAGTGCCACCTTAATTAGAGATAATTACATTGTAGAAAAACACTTTATTAAAAAAGTTCTTTATTTTTGCTCCAGTTTTATCTCCTCATCTGTTCTCTTCCTCCTCTCTGCTCCCCTCTCCCTCCATCGTCTTCCTCCTTCTCCTTTCCCCAGCCTCTCCCTTCATCCACACAGTCTATCGTCCTCTCATGTTCCCTCACCTCTATCTTCCTCTTCTCCTCTCCTGAAGGTGTTGACTCCTCATTCCCTCTCCCCATTATCTTCCCTCACCCCCTTTCCTGAATATTTTCTCTTCCCACCCCCCTCCTCTTTCGTACCTCCTCACCTGAAGATGTTGAATAATGGCCCTCACTCTTTCCTCTCTCCACTCTCCCCCTTGCTTCCTCAAGGGACCGTTCTGTCTTGTGTCCGAGATCTAATTCAACAGACACCAGATATCCCAACAAAGAAGTTCCATTTAGGACCACACCTTGTCCTGTCCAGAGGAGGTCAGGGCCGGTGACTCCTTCTCTTCCTCTGTCTGCGACGCACCGTTGCTGGGGCCTGGTCCCTGCGGTGGGACACTTTGCCTCTGCATCAGAGCGTGCACAATGGGCTCGAGCCGAGAACTGGTGAAACAGGCGGGTGTGAGTAGTGAGCTGGTGAAACAGGCGGGTGTCAGTAGTGAGCTGGTGAAACAGGCGGGTGTGAGTAGTGAGCTGGTGAAACAGGCGGGTGTGAGTAGTGAGCTGGTGAAACAGACGGGTGAGAGTGGTGAGCTGGTGAAACAGGCGGGTGTGAGTGGTGAGCTGGTGAAAAAGGCGGGTGTGAGTGGTGAGCTGGTGAAACAGGCGGGTGTGAGTGGTGAGCTGGTGAAACAGGCGGGTGTCAGTGGTGAGCTGGTGAAACAGGCGGGTGTGAGTGGTGAGCTGGTGAAACAGGCGGGTGTCAGTAGTGAGCTGGTGAAACAGGTGGGTGTGAGTAGTGAGCTGGTGAAACAGGTGGGTGTGAGCAGCGAGCTGGTGAAACAGGCGGGTGTGAGCAGCGAGCTGGTGAAACAGGCGGGTGTGAGTAGTGAGCTGGTGAAACAGGCGGGTGTGAGTTGCGAGCTGGTGAAACAGGCGGGTGTGAGTGGTGAGCTGGTGAAACAGGCTAGTGAAATAAGCGGGTGTGAGTAGTGAGCTGGTGAAACAGGCGGGTGTGAGTGGTGAGCTGGTGAAACAGGCTAGTGAAATAAGCGGGTGTGAGTAGTGAGCTGGTGAAACTGGCGGGTGTGAGCGGTGAGCTGGTGAAACTGGCAGGTGTGAGTAGCGAGCTGGTGAAACTGGCAGGTGTGAGTAGCGAGCTGGTGAAAAAGACGGGTGTGAGCGGTGAGCTGGTGAAACGGGCGGGTGTGAGCTGGTGAAACGGGCGGGTGTGAGCTGGTGAAACGGGCGGGTGTCAGTGGCGAGCTGGTGAAACGGGCGGGTGTGAGTGGCGAGCTGGTGAAACGGGCGGGTGTGAGTGGCGAGCTGGTGAAACGGGCGGGTGTGAGTGGCGAGCTGGTGAAACGGGCGGGTGTGAATAGCGAGCTGGTGAAACGGGCGGGTGTGAGTAGCGAGCTGGTGAAACGGGCGGGTGTGAGTAGCGAGCTGGTGAAACAGGCGGGTGTGAGCGGCGAGCTGGTGAAACAGGCGGGTGTGAGCGGCGAGCTGGTGAAACGGGCGGGTGTGAGTTGTGAGCTGGTGAAACGGGCGGGTGTGAGTTGTGAGCTGGTGAAACGGGCGGGTGTGAGTTGTGAGCTGGTGAAACAGGCGGGTGTGAGCGGCGAGCTGGTGAAACAGGCGGGTGTGAGTTGTGAGCTGCTGTTGCACTCGTGGTTCAGTGGCAGATGCCCAGAATCCGTTCTCGTTGGTGCTGCCAGGATTTGACCGCTGGGAGCTGTGGATCTGGTTTAAAGGAATCGTTTAGTTTCAGTTTCAATCAACTGTGTCCCATTTCTTCATGAATTCATTCACAAAACATCAGCTGCTTTGATGTAGAGTTTAACCCGTGACTGAAGTCTGGGCCTTTGGCAATAAACGGTGTTTAGCTCCAGTCTATGTCTTGCTCTCTGCTGCTGATGGTGGGAGTGCAGTTTAGTTTTGTTGACGGTGGGAATGCTGTTTAGTTGCACTTGGCCACTTACCTTGAATTTTTTTTTTATTCGTTCATGGGATGTGGGCGTCACTGGCAAGGCCGGCATTTATTGCCCATCCCTAATTGCCCTTGAGAAGGTGGTGGTAAGCCACCTTCTTGAACCTGCAGTCCGTGTGGTGAAGGTTCTCCCACAGTGCTGTTAGGAAGGGAGTTCCAGGATTTTGACCCAGCGACGATGAAGGAACGGCGATATATTTCCAAGTCGGGATGGTGTGTGACTTGGAGGGGAACGTGCAGGTGGTGTTGTTCCCATGTGCCTGCTGCCCTTGTCCTTCTAGGTGGTAGAGGTCGCGGGTTTGGGAGGTGCTGTCGAAGAAGCCTTGGCGAGTTGCTGCAGTGCATCCTGTGGATGGTACACACTGCAGCCACAGTGTGCCGGTGGTGAAGAGAGTGAATGTTTAGGGTGGTGGATGGGGTGCCAATCAAGCAGATGTGAACGATTGGCCTTTGCTGCATCTCCTTTTAATGGCTTGTTTGTAATAATCTCCTGATCTGTAAAATGTGTAACATTCTTTTTCCTCGGCTGTGAAATCGCTTTATATTTCTTCCTCTGTCCTTTCTCTGCACATCTCCCTGGGCCACCACTCCTGGAGCTGAGTGACTCTTTGGTTCCAGGCCTGTGCCAATGTCAGTAACCCATCCTCTGTCTCTGGTTTCTTGTCCCTCCCACTGTGAGGAGGCGATTGATCACCTGAGCCCCTGCACAACATTGAGGCTGGAATTGGGAGCTGGTTGGAGTTCATCCAATCACAGGCTCCTCGCCTTGAGATTCTGACCTGTGCCTTCTTTCCTTCCTTCATTGTGAGACTTTCACATGTAATCGTCTGGCGGTGTGAATGTTACAGAACCAGCAGCTCATATTATGGCTGTCACTATCTGATGATTCTTTTCTCCCCTGTAGTGATGCTGACATTTTATTTAAAGGTGTTGAGATGTTGTCCAGATTTGATATTCAGCCCTTGACCCTGTTCCACCATTCAGTTAGATCATGGCTGATCTGTATCTTAACTCCAGTTACCCGCCATGGTCCCATAATCCTGAATACCCCTCGCCTAACAAAAATCTATCAATCTCAGTTTTGAAATTTTCAATTGACCCCCAGCCTCAACAGCTTTTTGAGGGAGGGAGTTCCAGATTTCCACTCCCCTTTGTGTGAAGAAGTGCTTCCTGACATCACCCCTGAACGGCCCAGCTCTGTGCCCCATTATTCTAGACTCCCCCACCAGAGGTTTGAGTCACCCTCTTTCCTCCAGTACACTGGGCTCACGTCAGTGGCGAATGCAGATGATAAATCCATTGTCCCATTGTCCTCAGCGACAGACACCAACCTGAATTTCCTTCTGCCAAAGTATCAAAATATCAGTAGAGTTTAGATTTCCATGAACTATCACCCTGAGCCTCAGCACATCCGGGTCAGTTTACCGGACATCAGTAATACTGCCAGAGGTGGGCTACTCGCTCGCTCGATCAGCCCAGTGCACGGTTTAATCATTAGGATCAAGACAGCAGCCAATAACCTGATCAAAGGTTGACCTGGACCACTGCACTCTAATATCAAGGACACATGAAGAAAGTCTCCCTGTAATCTGACGCAGACCCTGTGAAGCTGCAAAAGGTGGTTTAAAAGATTGCTCCCAGATCGTGCTTCTCAGATTTTCTATTATTTTTACCTGTTATTTCTGGAGTTCTCTCTCTTTCTCTCCTCCCAGTGACTGCTGCTCCCACTCAGTCTTCAGTCTAACCTGAGACAGTGGTTGGCAGCCTGGGTTACTCTGTGTCACTGACTCTTCCCCATCACTGTCAAGTCCACTCCAAAGTGACGGATAGAAGTTGGCCTTTGTGGTTTGGAGCAGGTTCCTCCAATGTTTCTTCCTCCCTCCAGAGATGGAGTGTGTCTCCCTCACAAGATGTCTCCATCTACCGTTCTGGGCAGCAGTGGGGTCGTATCCAGGACTGATGATTAAACGGTGACAGTGGAACTTCTGCTCTGTGCTAAATTTACACAATTCCGCTCTTTTTGCTTTAGTGAAATAACTGAGCCATTATAAATATCCACTCGTGAAAGCTAATACCATAAAAATGTTATTAATTTTATACATTTAAATAAGCTTTGAATTGAGGCCCAGCCCATTGGGTTGAATTCTGTTGATCACATCCTGTTCCTGGTGCAGTTTCTGAAACATCTCTCGTGAAGAAATATTTCTGAATGTTATTAAAGGCCTTTCTCTTTTTTTCTCTCTCTCTCTCCTGTCCATTCCCTTTAAACCCTTTGCTGCTCCCTCTGCTGCTTCAGTGTGACCAAGGCTCTTGTGTTCAAGGTGTTAGACTGGTTTTCCAGAGTACGCCTGCCTCCCTTTTCCAGACGAGTTTGTGTGTCCTGAATAAAACCGTGCCAGAGAAGGCAGCAGGTGCTGCTATGCCCCCAGGTTACATCAAACCTTCACACTCACAAGGAAAAGGTATGAAACAGCTGAAGATCAAAGCACTGAGCACAGGCTTGTCTCCACGAGCCGTCCCCCAGATCGAACCATCGGATAACTGCAGATCTTGGCTGTATCTAAATCTGACCAATCGCAGTGACCACGTGACCCCGGGCTGTGTTTGAACAGAAAGTGTTGGAGAGTGGTGGGGAGACACCAGTAGCAACGTTCAGGAGCAGCTGGCTACTCTGTACTGATCTTCGACCTGGTGACTCGAATTTTGATAGAAAGGATTTACAGATGCTCTGAAACGCCAGATGTTTGGACAGACTCTAAATACAGACCATGAATGGAGCAGGAAGGCCCTGTGTCTCACATTGATTGGTTAATAACCTGGGACAGTGTGACAAGTGCTGATTGGATTGATAATTGTGACTTTTATCGATCCCTCCCATTGGAGGAAACGGTATTGATAATATATTGGGTGGTTGAATAAACTTGTTTACTGCATCATGATTGGTTAGGAAGCCAGTTAATGCATTATTCATGCTGATTGGATGAAGCAGCCATATAAATGTATTGAGCACATCTCTCTAGATGCAGGAACATTCATCTCTCCACCCACTGGGTTAAAATGCTTTGTTCTGCATCATTTTAACAAAATATAATCAATTACTATCTGCAGTATGGAGATTTAAAGGCACTAAATAGTACTGCAATAGAAGCACAATATCGCAGCGGGGTAAATGGTGCAGAGTACCAGACGGGATACTAAAGAGTGTGTGAGCTCACCCAGTGTACTGCCAGATACCATCAGCCCTTGGCTGTAACTGACTGTGCTCACACTATGCAATGTTGCTTCATACTGGATACACAGCAAATTAAAGAGAGGTTCAGGAAACGCTGTGTATCGCGTCCATTTATTGTGTGTAACTGGCTGCGTGATCAGATCAGGTTTAATAATCCCTGTCTCTTGTGCGCCAAAGTATAACAGGCTGAGAAGTTGATTCATGTCTTGATTCCTCGGTGGACTCGGATTGTAGCACTTATTATCTAAATTGCTTTGCTCATTAATTCTCATCATTGCTGCCCTCATTTATGAAAGGTGTTTGTTCTCGATGAGTGAGGCTCTGAGGATATCCCTGTCTGTAACTTTACAACCCAAATGATCTGTGCGAGGATGAGATTGTGGTGTTTAATTGGCACCACATTCTGAACAGACAAATCTTATTCAAAGCATCTCGGGTCCCGCCACTGATTCCATCAAACTGCCCCCACCACCTCCCTACTTTGAAAACACAACTGAATGTGTGATACTCTCAGCTGGCCCCGCACTAATAAGCAAGAAAGAGCTGTAGGAATTGGCCTGTTGGATGGGCAGCTCATTGTAGAAGCTGAATTCCAGAGAACATTTCAGTGAGAATGGGATTATAGTCATACGATTTCAAGTAGCGTTATCTATAACATTACTAAGCAATACAGACGCCTCTGATTTATATTGTGTGTTGCTTCAGGTGATATAAAGTGCCTTGTGCAACTACTTTGTATATATTCCAAAATGCATCTGCTTCCTATTGATTGTTCACAGTCTTCCTGTATTCAGTTCAATAAATATAGGACACATTTCATGCTTCACATTGCAGTGGGTTCTTGTGTGAGTCAATCATCTCTCTCTGTTGCACAGATTTTTAGCAGCTTCCTTGATCTCTGTCTCTCTAGAATGATATGGGAATGCTTCCTGCATGTATTGTTCTCAGAATGGTCCCATGTCCTGAGAATTAGAACTCGATCAGAATTGGTGACTGGTTGATGCTGTTGGTCATCTGTTCACCTTTGGAATCAATCTATCCCAAGCTGAAAGAATTTTTTAAAAGTTCAGTTTTTCTCTCTCTCTTCCTCTTCTCCTGACTGTTGTGTCCCATGTGAAATGAATTTGAGATGATCTCAGCTCTGTTTCCAGGGGACACGAGTCCATAGAAGTTAACCCCCTAGAATTGGACAGTTTTACACAGGCCTGAGGTTGGCTCGTGTGGGAAAAGAGGAAAATTCACACTGGTGCAATAAGAGCTTGTCTCTGAGGTTGGGGTTAAGGCACATTGTTGGGGTATAGATCAAGGATTTTACTCTGTATCTAACCCGTGCTGTACCTGCCCTGGGATTGTTTGATGAGACAGCGTAAAGGGAGCTTTATTCTGTATCTAACCTGCTTGTACCTGCAGCTTTTCATTCTCCATGTTGATGAGCCCAAAAATTCAATATTCAAAATTGCAAACAATAAGGAATCCTCCATCCCCAACCCCTGGGAATTAATGTCCTGGAGAGAGTTACCTATTGGTTCGAGCCAACTGTTCATTCACAGTGGACAACTTCACGACTACAAGGAACCCAATGGAACCAACACACACTGGGGAGACAATCTGAAATCGATCGAATAAGAGATTTCTAGAACGGCGATTCACTGCAACATATTTTCAGCCCTGATGAGTTTGACGTGGAGCAGGTGAGTTAAACAACACGACTGGAACTGGTTAAATACAATTATTAAATAGAGGAACATGGACTGCAACAGAAATGGCACTGATTGGCTGCATAATCCTATATAAATATGTTAATTAGCACTTCAATGTGATTATTTCAGCCTCACATTGCCATATTGCAATTGTATTTTTATATATAAATTTAAAATACCACAAACAACTATTTAATATTCATTTGTGAAAAGTATTTTTTTAAATAGTAAATTTCTGTTTACTTTTCTTCAATGTGTTCTTGTACGTTAGGATATATTTACGGTAAATTTAACGCTGCAAGCTGTAGGATTTTAAATTGCTATTCAAACTTCTTCAAGACTGTTTTGAGTTTTAAAAATAGAAATTAGGATGTTCTCACCTGTTTTCTGTAAATGATTTAAATTATTAACTTCTTTTTGTTACGTCCCTATAGAATATTGAGTTTTCTATGGGAAGATTTTCTCTTTTCACAATATGGTCCCCCTTTTGCTCTTTCTTGGTTGTCCCACATTATGTCCCAGCTGCAGTGCAGAGGGAGGCACCACCCCTCTGACCTCCACCCGCTGGCAGGTGCAAGAAACTGCTGCATGGATTGGTAAACTGATCTGGAGCTCTAGGCTAATCTGGGGGGGAGGGGTGATCCAGGGAAGGTGGTAGGTTAATCAGTGGGCGGTAAATGGACCTGGGGAGTTGTATTGCAGGCTGTTCAGAGGGTGAGAGGTGGCCTGGTAGAGATTATAGATGGGTCACAAGAACTAGAGCGATTCTCAGGGCGAATAGGGAGGAGCAGTAATGTGGCCTTGCCAGCGATGCCCACGTCCAAGAACAATTAATAAAAAGGTTCCACAGCACTTTGCTGGTTTGTTAGAAACTTTTGAGTGCAGCATGGCAAGCGTGTCTGAGCTTTACTGTCCTACTGCATGGAGTGGTGGGACTGCATTCAGTTCTGGGCACTGCACCTTAGGAGGATGTATTGGCCTTGGAGGGGGTGCAGCGCAGATTCACCAGAATGATACCAGAGATGAAAGGGTTAAATTATGAGGACAGGTTGCATAGACTGGGCTTGTATTCCCTTGAGTATAAAGGATTGAGGGGTGATCTGATCGAGGGGTTTAAAATGTTGAAAGGAGTCGATAGGGTAGATAGAGAGAAACTATTTCCTCTGATGGGGGAATCCAGGGCAAGGGGGCATAACCTTAAAATTAGAGCCAGGCCGTTCAGGAGGGAAATCAGGAAGCATTTTCTCTCCCAAAGGATAGTGGAAATCTGGAACACTCTTCCCCCAAAAGGCTGTGTATGCTGGGGGTCAATTGGAGCTTTCAAGACTGAGATTGATGCCATTGAAAACCCAGGGGAGGTGGGTGGACGTTTTCTTCTTGGAGCTGGTCGTTGCCCAGGACTGACGTGGCACAAATGTGATCTGCCCAAGTCTGGATGTTGTCCAGACCCTGCTTTAGGCTGGTATGGGCTGCTTCATTATCGGAGGAACTGTGAAGAGTTGAACACTGGAATTGTCAGCGAACAGCCCACTTATGATGGAAGGAAAGTCATTAATGAAGCAGCTGAAGATGAATGGGCCTAGGATGCTTCCCCGAGATACTCCTGCAGCGATGTCCTGGGGCTGCGACATCTACGACCATCTTCCTTTGTGTCAGGTATGACTCCAGCCACAGGAGGGTTTTCCCATTTCTCCCCATTGAGCTCGGGTTTGCCTGGGCTCCTCCGTGCTACATTCAGTCAAATGCAGCTTGGTGTCGAGAGCAGGTTCTCTCGTCTCTCTGTCGTTCAGCTCTTGTGTTCATGTCTGGATTAAGGCTTTGATGAGGTCTGAAGCTGATTGGTTCTGACTCGGTGAGCAGGTTATTGGAGTCACTTGAAGCCACTACTGATGATTCCTTCCATCACTTCACTGATGACCGGGAGGACGCTGAAGGGCAATAATTTGCAGGATTATTTTATTCTACTTCTGTAGATGAGAGACACTGCAATATATCTTAGCAATACATCAACGTGATAAACCTCCTGGCCTTGTCCAGCAAGATATAGATCACCTCACATCAGGTTTCATTGCAATAGAACAAACTATTTCTTTCATACCATAGGAACAATGTTGGTAATTAACTCAAAGAAACAAAATCCATTTGGTCCTTTGATTAAACAGAATGATCTGATCCTCAAATGAAACATTACAGGTTAAATGATGTGATGGGAACAATTATTCGGAGAGGGACCACATCCAGTTTTTAAGAGTGTCATTTGAGAAACTCTTAAAAGAGAGAAGCAGGAGTTCAGAAGACTGCCAGGTTAGTAGCGGGTGGCTGAATGCAGAGTAGGGGTAGATTGTAATATGCAGTTGGGAGTAGGGGTAGAATGTAATATGCAGTTGGGAGTAGGGGTAGAATGTAATATGTAGTTTGGAGTAGGGGTAGAATGTAATATGTAGTTTGGAGTAGGGGTAGTTTGTAATATGTAGTTTGGAGTAGGGGTAGAATGTAATATGCAGTTTGGAGTAGAGGTAGAATGTAATATGTAGTTTGGAGTAGGGGTAGTTTGTAATATGTAGTTTGGAGTAGGGGTAGAATGTAATATGCAGTTTGGAGTAGAGGTAGAATGTAATATGTAGTTTGGAGTAGGGGTAGAATGTAATATGTAGTTTGGAGTAGAGGTAGAATGTAATATGTAGTTTGGAGTAGGGGTAGTTTGTAATATGTAGTTTGGCGTAGGGGTAGAATGTAATATGTAGTTTGGAGTAGAGGTAGAATGTAATATGCAGTTGGGAGTAGGGGTAGAATGTAATATGTAGTTGGGAGAAGGGGTAGAATGTAATATGTAGTTTGGAGTAGAGGTAGAATGTAATATGTAGTTTGGAGTAGAGGTAGAATGTAATATGCAGTTGGGAGTAGGGGTAGAATGTAATATGTAGTTTGGAGTAGGGGTAGAATGTAATATGTAGTTTGGAGTAGGGGTAGAATGTAATATGTAGTTGGGAGAAGGGGTAGAATGTAATATGTAGTTTGGAGTAGGGGTAGAATGTAATATGCAGTTGGGAGTAGGGGTAGAATGTAATATGCAGTTGGGAGTAGGGGTAGAATGTAATATGTAGTTTGGAGTAGGGGTAGAATGTAATATGTAGTTTGGAGTAGAGGTAGAATGTAATATGCAGTTGGGAGTAGGGGTAGAATGTAATATGTAGTTTGGAGTAGGGGTAGAATGTAATATGTAGTTTGGAGTAGGGGTAGAATGTAATATGCAGTTGGGAGTAGGGGTAGAATGTAATATGTAGTTTGGAGTAGGGGTAGAATGTAATATGCAGTTGGGAGTAGGGGTAGAATGTAATATGCAGTTTGGAGTAGGGGTAGAATGTAATATGCAGTTTGGCGTAGGGGTAGAATGTAATATGTAGTTTGGAGTAGAGGTAGAATGTAATATGCAGTTGGGAGTAGGGGTAGAATGTAATATGTAGTTGGGAGAAGGGGTAGAATGTAATATGCAGTTGGGAGTAGGGGTAGAATGTAATATGTAGTTTGGCGTAGGGGTAGAATGTAATATGTAGTTTGGAGTAGAGGTAGAATGTAATATGTAGTTTGGAGTAGAGGTAGAATGTAATATGCAGTTGGGAGTAGGGGTAGAATGTAATATGTAGTTTGGAGTAGGGGTAGAATGTAATATGTAGTTTGGAGTAGGGGTAGAATGTAATATGTAGTTGGGAGAAGGGGTAGAATGTAATATGTAGTTGGGAGTAGGGGTAGAATGTAATATGTAGTTTGGAGTAGAGGTAGAATGTAATATGCAGTTGGGAGTAGGGGTAGAATGTAATATGTAGTTGGGAGAAGGGGTAGAATGTAATATGCAGTTGGGAGTAGGGGTAGAATGTAATATGTAGTTTGGCGTAGGGGTAGAATGTAATATGTAGTTTGGAGTAGAGGTAGAATGTAATATGTAGTTTGGAGTAGAGGTAGAATTTAATATGCAGTTGGGAGTAGGGGTAGAATGTAATATGTAGTTTGGAGTAGGGGTAGAATGTAATATGCAGTTGGGAGTAGGGGTAGAATGTAATATGTAGTTGGGAGAAGGGGTAGAATGTAATATGCAGTTGGGAGTAGGGGTAGAATGTAATATGTAGTTTGGCGTAGGGGTAGAATGTAATATGTAGTTTGGAGTAGAGGTAGAATGTAATATGTAGTTTGGAGTAGAGGTAGAATGTAATATGCAGTTGGGAGTAGGGGTAGAATGTAATATGTAGTTTGGAGTAGGGGTAGAATGTAATATGTAGTTTGGAGTAGGGGTAGAATGTAATATGTAGTTGGGAGAAGGGGTAGAATGTAATATGTAGTTTGGAGTAGGGGTAGAATGTAATATGCAGTTGGGAGTAGGGGTAGAATGTAATATGCAGTTGGGAGTAGGGGTAGAATGTAATATGTAGTTTGGAGTAGGGGTAGAATGTAATATGTAGTTTGGAGTAGGGGTAGAATGTAATATGCAGTTGGGAGTAGGGGTAGAATGTAATATGCAGTTTGGAGTAGGGGTAGAATGTAATATGCAGTTTGGCGTAGGGGTAGAATGTAATATGTAGTTTGGAGTAGAGGTAGAATGTAATATGCAGTTGGGAGTAGGGGTAGAATGTAATATGTAGTTGGGAGAAGGGGTAGAATGTAATATGCAGTTGGGAGTAGGGGTAGAATGTAATATGTAGTTTGGCGTAGGGGTAGAATGTAATATGTAGTTTGGAGTAGAGGTAGAATGTAATATGTAGTTTGGAGTAGAGGTAGAATGTAATATGCAGTTGGGAGTAGGGGTAGAATGTAATATGTAGTTTGGAGTAGGGGTAGAATGTAATATGTAGTTTGGAGTAGGGGTAGAATGTAATATGTAGTTGGGAGAAGGGGTAGAATGTAATATGTAGTTTGGAGTAGGGGTAGAATGTAATATGCAGTTGGGAGTAGGGGTAGAATGTAATATGCAGTTGGGAGTAGGGGTAGAATGTAATATGTAGTTTGGAGTAGGGGTAGAATGTAATATGCAGTTGGGAGTAGGGGTAGAATGTAATATGTAGTTTGGAGTAGAGGTAGAATGTAATATGCAGTTGGGAGTAGGGGTAGAATGTAATATGTAGTTTGGAGTAGGGGTAGAATGTAATATGTAGTTTGGAGTAGGGGTAGAATGTAATATGCAGTTGGGAGTAGGGGTAGAATGTAATATGTAGTTTGGAGTAGGGGTAGAATGTAATATGTAGTTTGGAGTAGGGGTAGAATGTAATATGCAGTTGGGAGTAGGGGTAGAATGTAATATGCAGTTTGGAGTAGGGGTAGAATGTAATATGCAGTTTGGAGTAGGGGGGGAATGTAATATGTAGTTTGGAGTAGGGGTAGAATGTAATATGCAGTTTGGAGTAGGGGTAGAATGTAATATGCAGTTTGGAGTAGGGGGGAATGTAATATGGAGTTTGGAGTAGGGGTAGAATGTAATATGCGGTTTGGAGTAGGGGTAGTTTGTAATATGCAGTTGGGAGTAGGGGTAGAATGTAATATGCAGTTTGGAGTAGGGGTAGAATGTAATATGTACTTTGGAGTAGAGGTAGACTGTAATATGCAGTTTGGAGTAGGGGTAGAATGTAATATGTAGTTTGGAGTAGGGGTCGAATGTAATATGCGGTTTGGAGTAGGGGTCGAATGTAATATGCGGTTTGGAGTAGGGGTAGTTTGTAATATGCAGTTGGGAGTAGGGGTAGAATGTAATATGTAGTTTGGAGTGGGGTAGAATGTAATATGTAGTTTGGAGTAGGGGTAGAATGTAATATGTACTTTGGAGTAGAGGTAGACTGTAATATGCAGTTTGGAGTAGGGGTAGAATGTAATATGTACTTTGGAGTAGAGGTAGACTGTAATATGCAGTTTGGAGTAGGGGTAGAATGTAATATGTAGTTGGGAGTAGAGGTAGAATGTAATATGTAGTTTGGAGTAGGGGTAGAGTGTAATATATCATTTGGAGTTGGGGTCGAATGTAATATGCGGTTTGGAGTAGGGGTAGTTTGTAATATGCAGTTGGGAGTAGGGGTAGAATGTAATATGTAGTTTGGAGTGGGGTAGAATGTAATATGTGGTCTGGAGTAAGGGAAGAATGTAATATGCAGTTGGGAGTCAGGGTGGAATGTAATATGTACTTTGGAGTAGAGGTAGACTGTAATATGCAGTTTGGAGTAGGGGTAGAATGTAATATGTAGTTGGGAGTAGAGGTAGAATGTAATATGTAGTTTGGAGTAGGGGTAGAGTGTAATATATCATTTGGAGTTGGGGTCGAATGTAATATGCGGTTTGGAGTAGGGGTAGTTTGTAATATGCAGTTGGGAGTAGGGGTAGAATGTAATATGTAGTTTGGAGTGGGGTAGAATGTAATATGTAGTTTGGCGTAGGGGTAGAATGTAATATGTAGTTTGGAGTGGGGTAGAATGTAATATGTAGTTTGGAGTAGGGGTAGAGTGTAATATATCATTTGGAGTTGGGGTCGAATGTAATATGCGGTTTGGAGTAGGGGTAGTTTGTAATATGCAGTTGGGAGTAGGGGTAGAATGTAATATGCAGTTGGGAGTAGGGGTAGAATGTAATATGCAGTTGGGAGTCAGGGTGGAATGTAATATGTAGTTTGGAGTAGGGGTAGAATGTAATATGTAGTTTGGAGTAGGGGTCGAATGTAATATGTAGTTTGGAGTAGAGGTCGAATGTAATATGTAGTTTGGAGTCGGGGTAGAATGTAATATGCAGTTGGGAGTAGGGGTAGAATGTAATATGTGGTCTGGAGTAAGGGAAGAATGTAATATGCAGTTGGGAGTCAGGGTGGAATGTAATATGTAGTTTGGAGTAGGGGTAGAATGTAATATGTAGTTTGGAGTAGGGGTAGAATGTAATATGTAGTTTGGAGTCGGGGTAGAATGTAATATGTAGTTTGGAGTCGGGGTAGAATGTAATATGCAGTTGGGAGTAGGGGTAGAATGTAATATGTGGTCTGGAGTAAGGGAAGAATGTAATATGCAGTTGGGAGTAGGGGTCGAATGTAATATGTAGTTTGTAGTAGGGGTAGAATGTTGTAATATGTAGTTTGTAATAGGGGTAGAATGTTGTAATATGTAGTTTGTAATAGGGGTAGAACGTAATATGTAGTTTGGAGTCGAGGTCGAATGTAATATGTAGTTTGTCATCGGGGTAGAACGTAATATGTAGTTTGGAGTCGAGGTCGAATGTAATATGTAGTTTGTAATAGGGGTAGAACGTAATATGCAGTTTGGAGTCGGGGTGGAATATGTGGTTTTGAGTAAAGAGGCAGAGCACTTGTTTAGAATTTTCAAAGTACGGAGTTAGTGCCAGGAGCATCACTGTTGGGAATCGAATATACAAACAACTTCATTTTGTCCTTGATATGTGATCGTTCCGCTGGTTTCTACAGGAACAGTCGGCCTCACAGTCGGTGAAATAGTTCGCGTTTTTCCATCGTGGTGATGGGAGAGTGGGAACAAAGCTGAACCCAGACATGTGACCTGGTGTCAGCCAGAGGGACAAAAAGTTCACTGTTTTCATCTCTGATGTGTGCAACTCGAATTGGGGCAAAATAACGACTGGTTTGTGAACAGAGTTCGAAGACAATTAGGAAAATCGAATTCTCAGTGAAGGTTAAACGGATATTACTTGGATGTGGTTTGTCGCTGGTGCCAATAGTTCATAGGCCGTGCTCTGGACAAAGCTCCGTACAATGGACTCAAGTGCAGTTTGCCTTTGCACACAGTGAGATCAGCAATCACTCCAACCTCCTCCAGCACCAGCTAAGTATGAAGAAGCTGAAATACAAAGTGTTCCAATAACTTAATACCTATAATAACCGTCCATAGAATCATAGAAGTTTACAACATGGAAACAGGCCCTTCGGCCCAACATGTCCATGTCGCCCAGTTTATACCACTGAGCTAGTCCCAATTGCCTGCACTTGGCCCATATCCCTCTATACCCATCTTACCCATGTAACTGTCCAAATGCTTTTTAAAAGACAAAATTGTACCCGCCTCTACTACTGCCTCTGGCAGCTCGTTCCAGACACTCACCACCCTTTGAGTGAAAAAATTGCCCCTCTGGACCCTTTTGTATCTCTCCCCTCTCACCTTAAATCTATGCCCCCTCGTTATAGACTCCCCTACCTTTGGGAAAAGATTTTGACTATCTACCTTATCTATGCCTCATTATTTTATAGACTTCTATAAGATCACCCCTCAACCTCCTACTCTCCAGGGAAAAAAGTCTCAGTCTGTCCAACCTCTCCCTATAAGTCAAACCATCAAGTCCCGGTAGCATCCTAGTAAATCTTTTCTGCACTCTTTCTAGTTTAATAATATCCTTTCTATAATAGGGTGACCAGAACTGTACACAGTATTCCAAGTGTGGCCTTACTAATGTCTTGTACAACTTCAACAAGACATCCCAACTCCTGTATTCAATGTTCTGACCAATGAAACCAAGCATGCCGAATGCCTTCTTCACCACCCTATCCACCTGTGACTCCACTTTCAAGGAGCTATGAACCTGTACTCCTAGATCTCTTTGTTCTATAACTCTCCCCAATGCCCTACCATTAACGGAGTAGGTCCTGGCCCGATTCGATCTACCAAAATGCATCACCTCACATTTATCTAAATTAAACTCCATCTGCCATTCATCGGCCCACTGGCCCAATTTATCAAGATCCCGTTGCAATCCTAGATAACCTTCTTCACTGTCCACAATGCCACCAATCTTGGTGTCATCCAAATCATTAATATAAATAACAAATAACAGCGGACCCAGCACCGATCCCTGAGGCACACCGCTGGTCACAGGCCTCCAGTTTGAAACACAACCCTCGACAACCACCCTCTGTCTTCTGTTGTCAATCCAATTTTGTATCCAATTGGCTACCTCACCTTGGATCCCGTGAGATTTAACCTTATGTAACAACCTACCATGCGATACCTTGTCAAAGGCTTTGCTAAAGTCCATGTAGACCACGTCTACTGCACAGCCCTCATCTATCTTCTTGGTTACTCCTTCAAAAAACTCAATCAAATTCGTGAGACATGATTTTCCTCTCACAAAACCATGCTGACTGTTCCTAATCAGTCCCTGCCTCTCCAAATGCCTGTCGAAATGCCATAATTTGAGAAATATAAGCACATCTGCTGTGTATTGAGAAAAAAGCTTGGTGAAACTTTTATTTGCTTTGTTTTTAATGCAGTAATTATTTTCTCTGGCAGTTCCATTAACAGGACAGAAGATTCTGGTTAATATTAAAACAACAAGCCTTCGCAACACAAGCACACTTCTCACTTTACACCGCTTTGGTGTGAGGGACTGATGAAGCAAGTCGTGAACTTACACAGAGCAAAGTGAACTGAGCAAATTGCTTTAGTTCGCTGCGGGTATGGAGACTGCGTTCATACTGCGGGTATGGAGACTGCGTTCATACTGCGGGTATGGAGACTGCGTTCATACTGCGGGTATGGAGACTGCGTTCATACTGCGGGTATGGAGACTGCGTTCATACTGCGGGTATGGAGACTGCGTTCATACTGCGGGTATGGAGACTGCGTTCATACTGCGGGTATGGAGACTGCGTTCATACTGCGGGTATGGAGACTGCGTTCATACTGCGGGTATGGAGACTGCGTTCATACTGCGGGTATGGAGACTGCGTTCATACTGCGGGTATGGAGACTGCGGGCGTGGGGACTGTGTTTCTGTTGCATGCGGGTATCTCTAGTTTTAGTTTTGATTTTTTTTCAAAAAAATACTTTATTAAAATTTGCAGCAATACATACAATACAGTTGTCATATCACATTCTAAACGTACACAATACAGATCATACAATTTGCAGGTTACATCAAGTACAGTTCAATGAACACATTGGACATAATTACAGTTCATGACACTCTAGGGTGCCTCATTGCATTACACTCAATTTTTTTTTCAAACAATATACTTTATTCATAAAATTTGCAGCAGTTCCTACAATACAGTTCTCATATCACATTCCAAACATACACAATATCGATTATGCAATTTGCAGGTCACATCAAGTACAGTTCAATGAACACATTGGACATCATTACAGTTCATGACACTCTAGGGTGCCTCATTGCATCACAATCAATACAGGTGATTCATTACAGATTCATTGCAGATTTATTGCGGGTACATTACATCAATTTTGAATTTTACATTCTGCCCAGGGGGTTTTTTCCCTGATTGCAGCCCCTCGGTATACAATGGCGGGAAGGCTCTAAACGATTGCCTTTCCCCACAGAGCCTTTGCGGCGGCCGCACCCATCCTCAGTGCGTCCCTGAGCACGTAGTCCTGGACATTGGAATGTGCCAGTCTGCAACACTCGGTCGAGGACAGCTCCTTGTACTGGAAGACCAGCAAGTTTCGGGCAGACCAAAGGGCGTCTTTCACCGAGTTGATGGTCTTCCAGCAGCAGTTGATGTCCGTCTCGGTGTGCGTCCCCGGGAACAGCCCGTAGAGCACAGAATCCTGTGTTACGGAACTGCTCGGGACGAACCTGGACAGATACCACTGCATCTCTCTCCAGACCTTCCTTGCAAAGGCACATTCCAGAAGGAGATGGGTGACGGTCTCGTCTCCACCGCAGCCTCCTCTGGGACAGCGCGCGGTGGCGCTGAGAGTCCGGGAGTACATGAAGGATCTGATGGGAAGGGCCTTTCTCACCACCAGCCAAGCTCGGTCTTGGTGCTTGTTTGAAAGCTCTGGTGATGAGGCGTTCTGCCAAATGACATTGACAGTCTGCTCGGGGAACCAACCGACAGGATCCACCATCTCCTTTTCCCGCAGGGTCTCGAGGACGTTATGTGTGGACCACTCGCTGATCGCCTTGTGGTCAAAGGTGCTTTTCTGCACAAACTTTTCCACGAAGGACAGGTGGGGCGGAACAGTCCAACTGGATGGAGCGTTCCGTGTCAGCGTGGCCAGGCCCATCCTTCTCAACACCGGGGACAGGTAGAACCTCAGCACGTAGTGACACTTGTGTTTGTGTACCGAGGATCTATGCACAGCTTGATGCAGCCGCACACAAAGGTGGCCATCAGGATGAGGGCCACGTTGGGCACGCCGTTCCCCCCCTTTCTCTGGAGATTTGTACATCGTGACCCTGCAGACACGGTCCATTTTTGATCTCCAGACAAAGCGGAAGATGGCTCGGGTGACTGTCGCGGCGCAGGAGCGAGGTATGGACCAGACCTGCGCCACGTACAGCAACACCGAGAGCACCTCGCACCTGATGACCAGGTTCTTGCCCACGATCGAGAGGGATCGTCGATCCCACAGTCCCAGTTTCCACTTGACCTTGGCAATACGCTCCTCCCAGTTTCTGGTGCACGCCCCGGCCCCCCTGAACCAGATCCCCAGCACCTTCAGGTAATCCGACCTGACGGTGAAGGGGACAAAGGATCGGTCGGTCCAGTTCCCAAAGAACGTGGCCTCGCTCTTGCTACGATTTACCCTGGCCCCCGAGGCCAGTTCGAACTGGTTGCAGATGCTCATCAATCTGCGGACCGAGAGCTGATCCGAGCAAAAGACGGCGACGTCATCCATGTACAGGGGGGCCTTGACCGGAGTACCTCTGCTGCCTGGGATCGTCACCCCTCTTATGCCCGCATCCCTCCTGATGGACTCGGCAAAGGGTTCGATGCAACACACGAACAAGACGGAGGAGAGAGGACAGCCCTGCCTGACTCCAGATTTGATCGGGAAGCTTTCTGATTCCCACCCGTTGATTGAAACTGCGCTACTGATGTTTGTGTAGAGCAGTTGGATCCAATTGCGGATTCCCTCCCCAAACCCCATTTTGGAGAGCACGTCCATCATGTACGTGTGGGGTATTCTGTCAAAGGCCTTCTCCTGGTCCAGGCTGATGAGGCAGGTGTTCACCCCCCTGTCCTGTACGTAGGCGATCGTATCCCTGAGTAGCGCCAGGCTATCAGCCGGGTACGGCACAGGTCTGATCGGGGTGGATCACCACCTCCAGGGCTGACTTGACCCGATTGACGATGACCTTGGATAGAATTTTGTAGTCCACGTTAAGTAGTGAGATGGGTCGCCAGTTTTTGATTTCTTCCCTCTCCCCCTTCTGCTTGTAGATGAGGGTGATGATGCCTTTCCTCATGGAGTCTGACATGCTGCCTGCCAGGAGCATACCCCCGTACACTTCCAGCAGGTCTGGGCCTATCCAGTCCCACAGAGCCGAGTACAACTCCACCGGTAAGCCGTCACTTCCGGGAGTCTTACTCTTCTCGAAGGAACGGACGGCCTTCGTCAGTTCGTCCAGAGTTAGCGGGTGATCCAGACTCTCCCGCTTGCTGTCGTCTCGAACCTCCGTGATAGACGACACAGATTATTGATGACAGGTACGTTACAGATTCCAATGTGATGGGTGATCAGATTGCTGACCTCACTCCGTGTTTACACACCAGTGTTAGTGTTGCACAACTGTTGGTGTGTAAACACATGTTTGTTGAAGATTTGAAGCGACTTCTCTGGCCCCAGCTCCTGTTCCTGACACGTTTGGCCTGGTTCGGAAGCCCCTAGGTGTCTCTCTGTGGGCCTGGGGTTAAGATTGCAGTCGGGTCCTGATGACCTCATCAGCACCTGATCTGCATATTTAAACGTGGACCCACTGGCCTCAATCTCGCACAGGAGGCCAGTGGGTGTGACTCCCGCTCCATTTTAACTGCCCCCCCCCCCCCCCCACTCTGGTTTCTACCTGGTGGAGGAGTTAAAATTCCCCCCTGTGATTCACAGGAAGATTGTCTGTTATAAAGTAGTTGATTAAAATAAAGGCTGTGGTGTAACAGTGGTTGGATTTGCAGGTGCTTTCTCTGTTTCCACATTACTCTAAGGTCTGATTGAGGGATCTGATTACCTTCTGTTCTTCTTCATTAAACAACTGCTGCAACTTTCTGAATAAAACAGTTTTCTGGCAAATTTTCTGACCCAGATATTTCTCTACCAAGAAAAGTGCGAGACTGTGTTTTACCCCAGAAGGATTGATGTTGATTCCTGTAACAGGAAGAGATGAAATTAAACTCATTGGATACTTCAACTGTCAGTCTTAGACACTTTAAGTTGTGAAGTATTGGTCTGTCACTATTTGGGCAGTTATCTCCGGTCTGTTTATGGTTAGTAAACCCCGATAAGCCTTTTAGGATGCTGAAGTTGGAATATAAATAGAGTCAGATAAACAGCCTGACTCCGATTACACTGAGAAATGGAAAGTGAACTCTCAGGAGCTGGGAGTTTCATATCCAGCCTGCAGATCCTTGACTCCAGGGTAACTGTGATCTTCATCAGTCTGGGTTCAAAGCTCATATTTCCTCTCCTGCACAGTCTTGTAAATAACATCAGAACATATTGGGATAAATTCCAGCTCAGGATTGAGGATCCGTGAACAAGAGTCGTGTAAATCAGCTCGTCACACCCACAGTCAACTTGAGTGATTAGCATTCAGTTTGCGGTACGCAGTCTAAATGTTCACCACGCGCAGTGTAAATGTTCACTATAGGCAGTGTAAATGTTCACTGTGCACAGTGTAATTGTTCACCATGTGCAGTGTAAATATTCACCACACAGTGTGATTGTTCACCATGTGCAGAGTAAATATTCACCACACAGTGTAATTGTTCACCATGTTCAGTATAAATACTCACCACACAGTGTAATTGTTCACCATGTGCAGAGTAAATATTCACCACGCAGTGTAATTGTTCACCATGTTCAGTATAAATACTCACCACACAATGTGATTGTTCACTATGTTCAGTGTAAATATTCACCACACAGTGTAATTGTTCACCATGTGCAGAGTAAATATTCACCACGCAGTGTAATTGTTCACCATGTTCAGTATAAATATTCACCACACAGTGTAATTGTTCACCATGTTCAGTATAAATATTCACCACACAGTGTAATTGTTCACCATGTTCAGTATAAATACTCACCACACAATGTGATTGTTCACTATGTTCAGTATAAATATTCACCACACAGTGTAATTGTTCACCGTGTTCAGTATAAATACTCACCACACAATGTGATTGTTCACTATGTTCAGTATAAATATTCACCACACAGTGTAATTGTTCACCGTGTTCAGTATAAATACTCACCACACAATGTGATTGTTCACCATGTTCAGTATAAATATTCACCACGCAGTGTAATTGTTCACCATGTTCAGTATAAATACTCACCACGCAGTGTAATTGTTCACCGTGTTCAGTGTAAATACTCACCACGCAGTGTAATTGTTCACCGTGTTCAGTGTAAATATTCACCACACAGTGTAATTGTTCACCGTGTTCAGTATAAATATTCACCACACAGTGTAATTGTTCACCATGTTCAGTATAAATACTCACCACACAATGTGATTGTTCACCATGTTCAGTATAAATATTCACCACACAGTGTAATTGTTCACCGTGTTCAGTATAAATATTCACCACACAATGTGATTGTTCACCGTGTTCAGTATAAATATTCACCACACAGTGTAATTGTTCACCATGTTCAGTATAAATATTCACCACGCAGTGTAATTGTTCACCGTGTTCAGTGTAAATATTCACCACGCAGTGTAATTGTTCACCATGTTCAGTATAAATACTCACCACGCAGTGTAATTGTTCACCGTGTTCAGTGTAAATACTCACCACGCAGTGTAATTGTTCAGTGTAAATATTCACCACACAGTGTAATTGTTCACCGTGTTCAGTATAAATATTCACCACACAGTGTAATTGTTCACCGTGTTCAGTATAAATATTCACCACACTATGTGATTGTTCACCATGTTCAGTATAAATATTCACCACACAGTGTAATTGTTCACCGTGTTCAGTATAAATATTCACCACACAGTGTAATTGTTCACCGTGTTCAGTATAAATATTCACCACACAGTGTAATTGTTCACCATGTGCAGTATAAATATTCACCACACAGTGTAATTGTTCACCGTGTTCAGTGTAAATACTCACCACGCAGTGTAATTGTTCACCGTGTTCAGTGTAAATATTCACCACGCAGTGTAATTGTTCACCATGTTCAGTGTAAATACTCACCACGCAGTGTAATTGTTCACCGTGTTCAGTATAAATACTCACCACGCAGTGTAATTGTTCACCGTGTTCAGTGTAAATACTCACCACGCAGTGTAATTGTTCACCGTGTTCAGTGTAAATATTCACCACGCAGTGTAATTGTTCACCATGTTCAGTGTAAATACTCACCACGCAGTGTAATTGTTCACCGTGTTCAGTGTAAATACTCACCACGCAGTGTAATTGTTCACCGTGTTCAGTGTAAATATTCACCACACAGTGTAATTGTTCACCGTGTTCAGTGTAAATATTCACCACACAGTGTAATTGTTCACCATGTTCAGTATAAATATTCACCACGCAGTGTAATTGTTCACCATGTGCAGTGTAAATACTCACCACACAGTGTGATTGTTCACCACGCACAACGTAGACATTTGCCTGGGGATATAGCAAATTGTGACAAAGATTGTGAAAGACCACGGGATGAAATATTGCCAGTGAGATGGGCAGACAGGTGGCAAATGCAGGTCAGTGTAGAAAAATGTGAAGCATTATATCTTGGAAGAATAGGGAAATGAAATACATCTTAAATGCTGAGCTTTCAAATGCAATACAGGAGCTGAGAGATCTTGGTGTGGTAATATAACACTCATTAAAGGTGGCAGTGCAAGTAGATAATGCTTGAATTTGTATTTGGAGGCATAGAATGTAAAAGCAAAGAGGTAATGTTGAATTTGTACAAGATGTGAGTTAGACCCCGGTTGGGGTACTGTGTGCAATTTTGGACACCCTATTATGGGAAGGATATAAAAACAATGGAAAATTTGCAGCTTAGATTGACTGGGATATTACCAGGCCTGAGCAGAATCACAGGCCCAGTCTTCTGTGGGTCTATGGGTCTGTGTGTGGGATAAGTAGCCTAGACCCTGAGAACTGGTTCATGGACACCAGTCTCCGGGAATCTAAACTCCAAGAGCAGCAGGTACCAAAGCAGCTTTACTCTGACATTCGTGTGGGATGGATTCGATTCGGACTTTCGAGTGTTGGGAGGATGAGAGAAACTCGCAGTGTTACTGAGGACATCACCTTATAATAGCTCCCCCAGTACTGAGTGTATTTTGACTGGGAAACAAGACCTTGATTAAATAGAAACAAAACTCTCATTAAATATCTTTTAATGTTGTACTTCATGATCTGACAGACTCACCTGAGCATGATGGATATTTGGGCAGGAAGAGTGGCTGTGATCCAGCAGTGGGTGTGTGGACATTGAAGAGAGGCCCAAGCAGGGACACCAGGCCCAGGAAATCCTCAAATCCCTCAAAGTTATTCCTTTTATAGTTGGAGCTCCATAAACCAGTCCAGGGCCACCACACGCCATGGTTACTACACTTTGGTACCTAGCAGAGGAACGAGTGCACAGGAAATACAGACCACCCACCTTTAACTGGTTACTTAATAAATATCCTTACAATCTATTTTAATTTACCAAAATAGTTTTTTGTATTTAGCATTTAATCACTTTGCAGTTCTGATCATTGTGGACCTCCTCTGGCATTGCTCACTGTGAGTTACAGGCTGTCAATAATCAGAAGTGTTTTTGATTGTCTCAGAAGTGTTGTGAATGGATCGTGTCCAGATTAGGAGAGGCTCATTATTCGTGTGTGAGTGAATCCCCCACAGCACTGTTGGTGGCAAGAGAGCAGGTGGGTTGCTTTATGAGGAAAGGACAATGTTCTGTACAATCTAGAGTTACGTCTTGTTCAGGTTACGAGGTGCAATTGCTCTGGATTCTTGAAGTAAATGCTGGTCAGTTAGAGTCAGGATGCAGCTCAGGACCCAGAACCCAGGCTTTCTTATAAGTTTCCGATACTGTCTCACCGGTATTTTGTGTCGTTGGTGAGGGGAAACTCACCATTTTAAGATCAGTAAAGGAGAGCGCCATGTACAGGAGATAGAACATGTAAATTATTCTTTTTGTAATATTCATTGTTTAAAACTAAAGCTTCCTACATTTTACTTCTACCCTGGAACTGTTCTTTATCTCTTCTGTATTTAAAAATCATAGAATAATAGAATGATCCAGCACAGAAAGAGGCCATTCGGCCCATCGTGCCTGTGCTGGCTCTTTGCAATCGGTATCCAATTAGTCCCGCTCCCCTGCTCTTTCCCCATAGCCCTGCAAGTAAGTGTTTCCTTTTCAAATATTTCTCTAATTTCCTTTTGGAAGTTATTATTCAATCTGCTTCCAGGCAGCGCATTCCAGGTGAAGTAAATTTGCATGTGAGCCAATAAGGTGAAAGAAATTTGATTTGAGGTTGGACAAGGTTGAATATGGCCCCTTAGCTGTATGAATTTACATATAATTAACCTATGCCAAGGAACTGTGCAAGACTTTTAATACATTACGAGCAGATCCCCCGTGAAAATGCTCCACCTTAGTGGCAGAATAATATACCGTGAGTTATATGGTACAACACTCCAGTCCTTTGAAACTAGCAGCCCCTGACTAGACTGTGCACAGTTCACAGACGTCTGCCAGCAATAATAAAATTATTTGATAAATTTATTTTCTATGCTGCACAAAATTGTTTAAATCAGACAGCAAGAAAATGAGTAATATTTGTAAATGAAACAGCCGTTAGCAATGGCCTTTGCTCAGACTGCTCTGAATTTGACTGGAACCTGCAGCAGTGACTGCCCATCATTTCCAGGTGCACCCACCTGTTGCTGGAACCCGTTACCTGCAGCATCTCGGATTGTGTACGTGTTTGAAACTGCGTCTGAAAGAAGCCACTCAATCACTGACTGACTCCCAATTCGCAAAACAGCCTTCAGCTCAACATTCAGAAGAGGAAAAATCGTCCCGACTGCTCCCACACCTTGAAACACTTGTATTCTTCGCCTTTACACAGCAGCAGGAAGCTCTATGAACCCCACACTCTGTTCTCCCGTCAGTCTCTTCAGGAGGTGGAACATTCGGTGCTGGTGATGCTGTTTTCTCCACGTCTGTATCACTGAAACCAAAATCTCTGGCTACTGCCATCGATTCCGAGGCCAGAGCCCCTGCAATTCGGAACAGCCAGGGGTCAGAAGGGGAGATAGACATTTAAAATCCTCCAGTTTGTTGATGTACCCTCCCAGGGCGGGATGTCCTCACTGCAGTGTTTGGGGAAAAGAGATTGAGGGCAGTCTCAGATAAACACCCCTCACCCGGGGTCTCAGATAAACACCCCTCACCCGGGGTCTCAGATAAACACCCCTCACCCGGGGTCTCAGATAAACACCCCTCACCCGGGGTCTCAGATAAACACCCCTCACCCGGGGTCTCAGATAAACACCCCTCACCCGGGGTCTCAGATAAACACCCCTCACCCGGGGTCTCAGATAAACACCCCTCACCCGGGGTCTCAGTATTCGAGCTCAGAACAAGCTCTCCAATAACAGTCCTTTCAAAGCATGTGGGCCCTGTCATCCAGTCACTTACCACAAGAGATTGGACTGACTCTTCCCAGGGTAACATTCAACACACAATTCACCAATTTATTAAAAATCTACTTTTACATTCAATTTTTTTTCCTTTTACCATGTTTTTTAAAACCAGCACATGGCCCAAATATTCTTTAATTGCTTGTATTTTTCATCTTTGAACAAAACCACTTCCCCCAACACAAACACCCACCACTCCCGCACCCGCCACTCCCGCACCCACCACTCCCGCACCCACCACTCCCGCACCCGCCACTCCCGCACCCGCCGCCCCGACACTCTCCGCCCCGACACCCGCCGCCCCGACACCCGCCGCCCCGACTCTCACCATTCCCGCACCCGCCGCCCCGACACCCTCCGCCCCGACACCCGCCGCCCCGACACCCACCACTCCCGCACCCGCCGCCCCGACACCCTCCGCCCCGACACCCTCCGCCCCGACACCCGCCGCCCCGACACTCACCACTCCCGCACCCGCCGCCCCGACACCCGCCGCCCCGACACCCGCCGCCCCGACACCCGCCGCCCCGACACCCGCCGCCCCGACACTCTCCGCCCCGACACCCGCCGCCCCGACACCCTCCGCCCCGACACTCTCCGCCCCGACACTCTCCGCCCCGACACCCGCCGCCCCGACACCCTCCGCCCCGACACCCGCCGCCCCGACACCCGCCGCCCCGACACCCGCCGCCCCGACACTCTCCGCCCCGACACCCGCCGCCCCGACACTCTCCGCCCCGACACCCGCCGCCCCGACACCCGCCGCCCCGACACTCTCCGCCCCGACACCCGCCGCCCCGACACCCGCCGCCCCGACACCCGCCGCCCCGACACCCGCCGCCCCGACACCCGCCGCCCCGACACCCGCCGCCCCGACACTCTCCGCCCCGACACCCGCCGCCCCGACACCCTCCGCCCCGACACTCTCCGCCCCGACACTCTCCGCCCCGACACCCGCCGCCCCGACACCCTCCGCCCCGACACCCGCCGCCCCGACACCCGCCGCCCCGACACCCGCCGCCCCGACACTCTCCGCCCCGACACCCGCCGCCCCGACACTCTCCGCCCCGACACCCGCCGCCCCGACACCCGCCGCCCCGACACTCTCCGCCCCGACACCCGCCGCCCCGACACCCGCCGCCCCGACACTCTCCGCCCCGACACTCTCCGCCCCGACACCCGCCGCCCCGACACCCACCACTCCCGCACCCGCCGCCCCGACACCCTCCGCCCCGACACCCGCCGCCCCGACACTCTCCGCCCCGACACCCGCCGCCCCGACACTCTCCGCCCCGACACTCTCCGCCCCGACACCCTCCGCCCCGACACCCGCCGCCCCGACACTCTCCGCCCCGACACCCGCCGCCCCGACACTCACCACTCCCGCACCCGCCGCCCCGACACTCTCCGCCCCGACACTCTCCGCCCCGACACTCTCCGCCCCGACACCCGCCGCCCCGACACTCTCCGCCCCGACACCCGCCGCCCCGACACTCTCCACCCCGACACTCTCCGCCCCGACACCCGCCGCCCCGACACCCGCCGCCCCGACACTCTCCGCCCCGACACTCTCCGCCCCGACACTCTCCGCCCCGACACCCGCCGCCCCGACACTCTCCACCCCGACACTCTCCGCCCCGACACCCGCCGCCCCGACACCCGCCGCCCCGACACCCGCCGCCCCGACACCCGCCGCCCCGACACCCGCCGCCCCGACACCCGCCGCCCCGACACTCTCCGCCCCGACACTCTCCGCCCCGACACCCACCACTCCCGCACCCGCCGCCCCGACACCCGCCGCCCCGACACCCGCCGCCCCGACACTCTCCACCCCGACACTCTCCGCCCCGACACCCGCCGCCCCGACACTCTCCGCCCCGACACTCTCCGCCCCGACACCCGCCGCCCCGACACCCGCCGCCCCGACACCCGCCGCCCCGACACTCTCCGCCCCGACACTCTCCGCCCCGACACCCGCCGCCCCGACACCCGCCGCCCCGACACCCGCCGCCCCGACACTCTCCGCCCCGACACTCTCCGCCCCGACACCCGCCGCCCCGACACCCACCACTCCCGCACCCGCCGCCCCGACACCCTCCGCCCCGACACCCGCCGCCCCGACACTCTCCGCCCCGACACCCGCCGCCCCGACACTCTCCGCCCCGACACTCTCCGCCCCGACACCCGCCGCCCCGACACTCTCCGCCCCGACACTCTCCGCCCCGACACTCGCCGCCCCGACACTCTCCGCCCCGACACTCTCCGCCCCGACACTCTCCGCCCCGACATCTACCACTTGCTTCCCAAATACTCAGCACCCCCGAGTATTCACCTGCACAGCACCAGCCCAAATTCTCAGTACTCCACACCCCAACACAACTACTCAAGTTGAGAAAGCGGTTAAAAAAGCAAATGGAATCCCTGGCTTTATTATTAGAGGCACAGAGTACAAAAGCAAGGAAGTTATGCTAAACCTTTATAAAACACAGGTTAGGCTTCAGCTGGAATAGTGTGTTCCATTTTGGGCACCACACTTCAGGAAGGATGTGAAGGCCTTAGAGAGGGTACAGAAGAGATTTACTAGAATGGTGCCAGGGATGAGGGACTTCAGTTATGTGGAGAGACTGGAGAAGCTAGAGTTGTTCTCCTTAGAGCAGAGAAGGTTAAGGGGAGATTTGATAGAGGTGTTCAAAATCATGAACGGTTTTGACAGAGTAAATAAGGAGAAACTGTTTCCAATGGCAAAAGGGTCGGTAACCAGAGGACACAGATTTAAGGTGATCGGCAAAAGAACCAGAGGCGAGATGAGAATTTTTTTTACTCAGCGAGTTGTGATGATCTGGAATGCGCTGCCTGAAAGGGCGGTGGAAGCAGATTCAATAATAACTTTCAAAAGGGAATTGGATAAATACTTGAAGGGGAGAAAATTGCAGGGCTCTGGGGGAAGAGCAGGGGAATAGGATTAGAATCATAGAAATTTATGGCACAGAAGGAGGCCATTCGGCCCATCGTGTCCGTGCCAGCCGAAAATGAGCCACCCAGCCTAATCCCACTTTCCAGCACTTGGTCCATGGCCCTGCAGGTTACAACACTTCAGGTGCACATCCAGGTACTTTTTAAATGAGTTGAGGGTTTCTGCCTCTCCCACCCTCTCAGGCAGTGAGTTCCAGACCCCCACCACCCTCTGGGTGAGAAAATTTCTCCTCAGCTCCCCTCTAATCCTTCTACCAGTTACTTTAAATCTATGCCCCCTGGTTATTGACCTCTCTGCTAAGGGAAATAGGTCCTTCCTATTCACTCTATCTAGGCCCCTCATAATTTTTTACACCTCAATTAAATCTCCCCTCAGCCTCCTCTTCCAAAGAAAACAACCCCAGCCTATCCAATCTTTCTTCATAGCTAAAATTCTCCAGTCCTGGCAACATCCTCGTAAATCTCCTCTGTACTCTCTCTGGTGTAATCACATCTTTCCTGTAATGTGGTGACCAGAACTGTACACTGTACTCAAGCTGTGGCCTAACCAATGTTTTATACAGTTCCAGCATAACCTCCCTGCTAATCAGATAGCTCTTTCCAAGAGCAGGCACGATGGGCTGAATCATTCTATGATTCCATGTTATCCAACTTACCCGGTTGTTGCTGCTTTCCCAGGTGTTGAGTGAATGTGACGATGTTCCTGTCAGGCTTGTTCCTGCTCTGTTCACAGGTAACGGGTGGGTAACCAATGGCTGAGCACATTTTCAGAAATGCATCAGCTGTGGTGGGACCAAACCACATCATTACATCACCCCTGTGAAGCCCACTTTAAAAATATCATTAGAACTTTGTCATGCTGTTCAGTGGACACAGACAAATTTTGAAGTAGTCCAGAGAGTCCGCATTGCTAAGCGATGATGCCCAGTAAAAGACGGTCTGAATGAATATTCACAGGTGTAGATGACAATGGGAGGCAGTACACGAGGAGAGTGAACCATTTACAATGTCAGCTGGCATGGGTTTAAGGAGATGGTTGGTCGTGAATCCCTGGAGATAATTCTAATCTCACACATCTCCAGACATCAGGACTCTCAGTCCCACCATGGTGTATTGCTGCATTTGGTTGCTTGAAATAACCAATCTATAAGAATCTTATGTTTACACGCACTTCCTGTCAACTTTCCAGTATGAATTCCTATGTGCATATTTATAATGCAATCTGCCTATGTAAACTTGTCACACTGTAATTACACCCTTCTGCCAGCGATGGTGCTGTGGTGCTCGAGTATCGGATTGTCGAGAAACTCTCACTGCTGATGTCACACTTTGTTACAGATGCAAAACGATCTTCAAAGAGAAAGAATGCCAGTCATTTCATGCTGGCTTCTTCTGACTTGGAGCCAGAAATTTACAATTTAGGTACAATTGCCCTCTGATTATCCGACAATTATGTGGCTCTGTCTCCCCACAGGACACTTGAGCAGTGGCCTTAAAGGGAAGGCCAGATTATCAGCTCAATGTCTCAACTGAGCTCAGACCCCAGGGCAATGCCATGGGAGATCAGATAATAAAACATAAAATGCCCCTGTTGTTATAATACAGACTTTGGTGTCGGTGTGTTTATGTACAAGTAACATCACTTTATTAAATATCTTTGACCATCTGGAATCTAAAGAGAATGGAAACAGTTTGAGAAAGATGTGGCATCTTATCTCGCAAACAGCAACTGAGATAAATGACTGACTAATCTGCCTTCAGTAGTGTAGGTCGAAGAAGGGAAGTCAGTCGCAGGGAGGAGCCATGGGGGTGGGCGGGGCCCAGGGAGGAGCCATGGGGGTGGGTGGGGCCCAGGGAGGAGCTATGGGAGGAGGGCGGGGCCTGGACACTGCAAAAACTCCCTTCGTGTCATGGGATCTTTAACATCCCCGAAAAGAGAGAGATCTCAATTTTGTGTCTCGTGCGAAGGACGGCACTTGTGCCAGTGCAGCACTCCCCCGGGACAGCACCTGTGCCAGTGCAGCACTCCCCCGGGACAGCACCTGTGCCAGTGCAGCACTCCCCCGGGACGGCACCAGAGTGTCAGCCTGGATTAATCCCTCGAGTGTTGGAGGGGGGTTTGAACCCACGACCTGACCTGGAGATTAGAATTCTCCCACTGAGCCACGATTGACAGGTTACAAACCGGAAGAGGAGTTTTCGCTTTTTGCTTTCTTTTTAAAGATTTGCTTTAAACAAATACACAGATTTTTTTTACCGATCTCGATTGGCAGCAGAATCTTGTCTCCGGGAACATTGGGAATATATCGAGCTGGTCCTGTGGAGATTTCAGTGAGAGGAGCAGAGAATGAGGGAACTCTCGCACATCCCAGGCTGAGCTGGGCCTGACGCCTCACCCAGACAATCCCGGCCCTGCATCTGACACATCTGGGAAAAATCCCTCAGTTCCTGTTTATTACACCGTGAGGTCACGACTTTCAGGAACGGAGCAAATTCTGGGTGTGTAGAGATTAAAGAGGCAAATAAATTCAAATCCACCCTCGTCAAGTCAAAAGTGTTCCAGCAGCTTCCACGGAGTTAGTGTAAATCGGAGAGATGAAATTACAAGAGTGCAGGAAAGCAAAGTTTAATTTATCAAACGCTGGAATTCTGAGTAAACCGGACAATTGTAGATTTAACGAGGCTCCTCGAAAGTGATGGGTTTCAGTTTGTGACTCAATTCATTCCCGATTTAATTTCTATTCTGTTTCTTCCCCATTTAGTTTTTATTTAATACCAGAAACCCTCAGCACGTGGGGCCTGACCTCTGACCCATCTGCCATGAGAGGAGAGCCAAACAACAGCGCTCCCTGTGTGTGGGCGGGTGTGTCAGTGGGTGTGAGGGCGGGTGTATCTGGGTGTGAGGGCGGGTGTGTCGGTGGGTGTGAGGGCGGGTGTATCGGTGGGTGTGAGGGCGGGTGTATCTGGGTGTGAGAGCAGGTGTGTCGGTGGGTGTGAGGGCGGGTGTATCTGGGTGTGAGGGCGGGTGTGTCGGTGGGTGTGAGGGCGGGTGTATCTGGGTGTGAGGGCGGGTGTGTCGGTGGGTGTGAGGGCGGGTGTATCTGGGTGTGAGGGCGGGTGTGTCGGTGGGTGTGAGGGCGGGTGTATCTGGGTGTGAGGGCGGGTGTGTCGGTGGGTTTGAGGGCGGGTGTATCTGGGTGTGAGGGCGGGTGTGTCGGTGGGTGTGAGGGCGGGTGTATCTGGGTGTGAGAGCAGGTGTGTCGGTGGGTGTGAGGGCGGGTGTATCTGGGTGTGAGGGCGGGTGTGTCGGTGGGTGTGAGGGCAGGTGTATCTGGGTGTGAGAGCAGGTGTGTCGGTGGGTGTGAGGGCGGGTGTATCTGGGTGTGAGGGCGGGTGTGTCGGTGGGTGTGAGGGCGGGTGTATCTGGGTGTGAGGGCGGGTGTGTCGGTGGGTGTGAGGGCGGGTGTATCTGGGTGTGAGGGCGGGTGTGTCGGTGGGTGTGAGGGCGGGTGTGTCAGTGGGTGTGCCAGCCCTCACACCCATCGACACACCCGCCCGCTGTTTCTATGGGAGTAATGACATCACTCATCATTACCCCTTATTCTGGTCGGATCTAATTACCTATTTCCTTGTCTTCCTGCATCAGGAGTTTATAGATTTCCTGGAATTTATAGTGACCAATACAAGAATAATACTCATTGTTCACTTGTACCAGAGCCTTTGTCATTTCCACCACCGTGTCTCACTACTGCTGGCAGTGAGTCTGCAGGTTTTCCAGCCACTCCCTGGTTCTCAGACACTTCCCCTCACTGCTAACATGCAGTTGTTGTTGGAGGGCCGATGTCTCCTGTATCAAAAGGTCAAAACAGAATTGCAGAATTACGCTAGTTAAAATCCCTAGGCCCAGGCACAGGGCCTGTCCCCAGCCCAGGTACGGGGCCTATCCCCAGCCCAGGCACAGGGCCTGTCCCCAGCCCAGGCACAGGGCCTGTCCCCAGCCCAGGGTACGGGGCCTATCCCCAGCCCAGGCACAGGGCCTGTCCCCAGCCCAGGCACAGGGCCTGTCCCCAGCCCAGGGTACGGGGCCTATCCCCAGCCCAGGCACAGGGCCTGTCCCCAGCCCAGGCACAGGGCCTGTCCCCAGCCCAGGTACGGGGCCTATCCCCAGCCCAGGGTACGGGGCCTGTCCCCAGCCCAGGGTTCTATTCTCGTTGTGTTTCTATGTCCAGTGGACCTGAGGTGCATTTGTTGTAAGTTTGTGACTCGTGTGATGTCAGCTCGTTCACCGATCCTCTCCCGTTAAATGTCCGAACAACACGGATCAACACCTGGAGCTTTAAACAATCCCCGAGTAACGGGTTAAATCAGTCCCCGAGTAACGGGTTAAATCAGTCCCCGAGTAACGGGTTAAATCAGTCCCCGAGTAACGGGTTAAATCAGTCCCCGAGTAACGGGTTAAATCAGTCCCCGAGTAACGGGTTAAATCAGTCCCCGAGTAACGGGTTAAAGGAGCAATTCCAGCTCCTGCCACTGGGCGGCAGCGCGGGACTTTATGCACAACGGCGCCCTCTCCTGGATTTCTGCAGCACCGCCGGGGAGGGAGAATTAAAATTAATCAGCAGCTGGATTCAGTTCACAAACTGCTTCCATTTTACGGGATCTCTTCAGCATTAAATCTGGGATTACTAATTGGCTGGTGGAATTAATTTTACTGCATTTTACAATGTGCGTTTTTAGGGCGACACAGAAAAGGAGCCACAGTCCAGTCCACAAAGATCTCTATAGATTAGGAACGTGTAAGAAAAATTGTTTCACTCCTGAGAGGTAAACTTTGGCCATTTTCCTTATTTGTTTGGCATAAATGGGGCTCGACAACATCAAGGCCAAATCAGTCCCCTTGATTGGCACCCCATCCATCACCCTAAACATTCACTCCCTTCACCACCGGTGCACTGTGGCTGCAGTGTGTACCATCCACAGGATGCACTGCAGCAACTCGCCAAGGCTTCTTCGACAGCACCTCACAAACCCGCGACCTCTACCACCTAGAAGGACAAGAGCAGCAGGCACATGGGAACAACACCACCTGCACGTTCCCCTCCAAGTCACACACCATCCCGACTTGGAAATATATCGCCGTTCCTTCATCGTCACTGGGTCAAAATCCTGGAACTCCCTCCCTAACAGCACTGTGGGAGAACCGTCACCACACGGACTGCAGCGGTTCAAGAAGGCGGCTCACCACCACCTTCTCAAGGGCAATTAGGGATGGGCAATAAATGCCGGAATCGCCAGTGACGCCCACATCCCATGAACGAATAAAAACACTTTCCCGCCAGCAGAGGGCGCGAGTGCTCCACGGAAAACACAATAACATCGCCACCTGCAGGTGAGTAGCGGTAAATTCAGGTCAAGACCTGGAGAATGAGAGAAAAAGCTGGACTCAGACTGGCAGCTAAACTGCAGCAGCTGCTTCTGTGAAACCGCTTCAAACTCACAGTTGTGACTTTGAGTGATCCTGAATGTCAGGCCAGGTCCCAGCATTACTGAGCTGAAAGCTCATGGCGCGACCCTCTGGGTTGCAGATTTGATAAAAAATTGGAATTGCAGAATTCTGCCTTCGAGATATCGGCAAAACTTCCAGAAAATCCTCAATTGCATCAAATGAAAGCGGAATTTATTCTCTTCAGTCACCAATGGGATTCATTATAAATGTACAGAAATTGATCCCCAAAAAATCACAGAATCTGACCTGATGAAAGTGCAGCCCAAACTCCTCCCTGTTGTCTCAGTGAGTGATTGGCACACTGTTACTTTCTTATACATTTCGGGTCACAGAGAAGCAAAAGATTTGGTGACTTGCTGTTTAAACCCAGAAACAGAAAAAAAATCCTGAAAGCAACATATTAAATATTTAGAATAAAAACTGTAATCTGAAGGGAGAGAGTTTGGAGAGTGTGTGTTGGGGTCTCTCTGTTCCCAGTGTTTGGAGAGTGTGTGTTGGGGTCTCTCTGTCCCCAGTGTTTGGAGAGTGTGTGTTGAGGTCTCTCTATCCCCAGTGTTTGGAGAGTGTGTGTTGGGGTCTCTCTGTCCCCAGTGTTTGGAGAGTGTGTGTTGGGGTCTCTCTATCCCCAGTGTTTGGAGAGTGTGTGTTGGGGTCTCCCTGTCCCCAGTGTTTGGAGAGTGTGTGTGAGGTCTCTCTGTCCCCAGTGTTTGGAGAGTGTGTGTTGGGGTCTCTCTGTCCCGAGTGTTTGGAGAGTGTGTGTTGGGGTCTCTCTGTCCCCAGTGTTTGGAGAGTGTGTGTTGGGGTCTCTCTGTCCCCAGTGTTTGGATAGTGTGTGTGAGGTGTCTCTATCCCCAGTGTTTGGAGAGTGTGTGTTGGGGTCTCTCTATCCCCAGTGTTTGGAGAGTGTGTGTTGGGGTCTCTCTGTCCCCAGTGTTTGGAGAGTGTGTGTGAGGTCTCTCTGTCCCCAGTGTTTGGAGAGTGTGTGTGAGGTCTCTCTGTCCCCAGTGTTTGGAGAGTGTGTGTTGGGGTCTCTCTATCCCCAGTGTTTGGAGAGTGTGTGTTGGGGTCTCTCTGTCCTCAGTGTTTGGAGAGTGTGTGTTGGGGTCTCCCTGTCCTCAGTGTTTGGAGAGTGTGTGTTGGGGTCTCCCTGTCCCCAGTGTTTGGAGAGTGTGTGTTGGGGTCTCTCTGTCCCCAGTGTTTGGAGAGTGTGTGTTGGGGTCTCCCTGTCCTCAGTGTTTGGAGAGTGTGTGTTGGGGTCTCCCTGTCCCGAGTGTTTGGAGAGTGTGTGTTGGGGTCTCCCTGTCCCCAGTGTTTGGAGAGTGTGTGTGAGGTCTCTCTATCCCCAGTGTTTGGAGAGTGTGTGTTGGGGTCTCTCTGTCCCCAGTGTTTGGAGAGTGTGTGTTGGGGTCTCTCTGTCCCCAGTGTTTGGAGAGTGTGTGTTGGGGTCTCTCTGTCCCCAGTGTTTGGAGAGTGTGTGTTGGGGTCTCTCTGTCCCCAGTGTTTGGAGAGTGTGTGTTGGGGTCTCTCTGTCCCCAGTGTTTGGAGAGTGTGTGTTGGGGTCTCTCTGTCCCCAGTGTTTGGAGAGTGTGTGTTGGCGTCTCCCTGTCCCCAGTGTTTGGAGAGTGTGTGTTGGGGTCTCTCTGTCCCCAGTGTTTGGAGAGTGTGTGTTGGGGTCTCTCTGTCCCCAGTGTTTGGAGAGTGTGTGTTGGGGTCTCCCTGTCCCCAGTGTTTGGAGAGTGTGTGTTGGGGTCTCTCTGTCCCCAGTGTTTGGAGAGTGTGTGTTGGGGTCTCTCTGTCCCCAGTGTTTGGAGAGTGTGTGTTGGGGTCTCTCTGTCCCCAGTGTTTGGAGAGTGTGTGTTGGGGTCTCCCTGTCCCCAGTGTTTGGAGAGTGTGTGTTGGGGTCTCCCTGTCCCCAGTGTTTGGAGAGTGTGTGTTGGGGTTTCTCTGTCCCCAGTGTTTGGAGAGTGTGTGTTGGGGTCTCTCTGTCCCCAGTGTTTGGAGAGTGTGTGTTGGGGTCTCTCTGTCCCCAGTGTTTGGAGAGTGTGTGTTGGGGTCTCTCTGTCCCGAGTGTTTGGAGAGTGTGTGTTGGGGTCTCCCTGTCCCCAGTGTTTGGAGAGTGTGTGTGAGGTCTCTCTGTCCCCAGTGTATGGAGAGAGTGTGTTGGGGTCTCTCTGTCCCCAGTGTTTGGAGAGTGTGTGTTGGGGTCTCTCTGTCCCCAGTGTTTGGAGAGTGTGTGTTGGGGTCTCTCTGTCCCGAGTGTTTGGAGAGTGTGTGTTGGGGTCTCCCTGTCCCCAGTGTTTGGAGAGTGTGTGTGAGGTCTCTCTGTCCCCAGTGTTTGGAGAGTGTGTGTTGGGGTCTCTCTGTCCCCAGTGTTTGGAGAGAGTATGTTGGGAGTCCCAACAAGTCCCAAGTACCTGTAATATGAAGTGTGTGAAGGGTCAGAGTACAAGAGTAAAGATTTACTAACATTTACAAGAAACTGAGAAAGATACAGGGCTCTGGGGAGAGAGCAGGGCAATGGGTTTAGTGTTGAATTACTCTGGCAAAGAGCAGGCACAGACACGATGGGTCGAAGGGCTTCCTCGTCTGCTGTAAACTTTGATGGGACTCTGTTGCTGATGGTGCTGTCAGTTTTGACCTTGGGACATTCTTCAGTATTTATATAGAATATGTAGGTTTAGAATACTCAGTATAGTTTGTTGATATTCTTCCTGTTGTTCACATAGTTTCTGGTTGTTAAGTTTCCTTTTAATAAATTTGTCAAAAGTTTTACTTATTGTCAGCCATGGATCGGAGAAATTTCCCCTTTCTGGGCGACGCTGCTCGTCACTGAGCCAAGTTATAGTGTTGACCTGCTGCTCCCCCAAGGGTTCTACTGACCATCACTGACCATCACAATTCATGGTTGTGATATCTTCACCCAGAATGAACACCACCATATGGCACATTTGCCCCTGGGTTTCGGTGTGCACCCATTGGAACATTTGAGTTGGATATCCCATATCATACAGGGTAAAACTCCTCTAATAAAAGAATTGCTAAAGGCAAGAAAGAAACATTCCCATTCCAATGTCACTGAGAATCTGGTAGAACTGGTTGTTACCAACTGCAAAAATAGCAACAAGCTAAAGAATTCCCCATGTAGGACCCGTTGAAAGTCCCTTGGTACCAGTTGGTATTCAATGTCAAGGGGAACTCAGGCCAAAGAATCCCATTGGAAGCTGCTGAGGGATCAGAATGCGATCTCTCCCATTGGGAGGCTGTGGGGGAAAAGAAATCTAACTCGGGTATTTTTTAATTCATTTTTGGGATGTGGGCGTCACTGGCAAGGCCACGTTTATTGCCCATTCCGAGTTGTCCTGAGAAGGTGGTGGTGGGCTGCCTTGAACCACTGCAGTCCGTGTAATGTTTTATTCTTGTTATTCTTTGTAGCAGTTTGATACAACTGAGTGCCTTGCTGGGCCACTTCATGAGGCAGTTAAGAATCAACCACATTGGTGTGGGACTGGAGTCACATGGAGACAGACCGGGTAAGGGCAGCAGGTTTCCTTCCCTAAAGGACGTTAGTGAACCAGTTGGGTTTTTACTACAATTTCAATACTTCATGGTCACTGACACTGACACCAGCTTTCTATTTCCGAATTTTTTAAAACTGAATTCAAATTCTCAAATTGCCATGGTGGGATTTGAACTCACGTTCTCTGGATTATTAGTCTAGGCCACTGGATTACTAGTCCAGTAATATAACCACTACAAATCATTAACTAATTCTTGCCTCTTGCGTATCCCCAATTTTCATCGCTGCATCATTGGCGGCCGTGCCTTCAGCTGTCTGGGCCCTAAGCTCAGGAATTCCCTCCCTAAACCTCTCCGCCTCGGATTCAGTATCTATTAATTGTTAAACTCAGCTGTGAACACTTTGAAATCAGGGTTTCCAAATGGACATTAGCCTCACCAAGGCACTGGCATCACCTCCATGTACAACCCTGGGCAGCACCTTCTCTAGATGTGGGCATCGCTAGTATGGTCAGCATTTATTGCCCATCCCTAGTTGCCCTTTGAGAAGGTGGCGGGGGGCCTTCCCCTTGAACCACTGCTGTCCGTGTGGTGAAGGTTCTCCCACAGTGCTGTTAGGGAGAATGTTGATGGTGGGGGAATCGTCAATGGTAATGTCACTGAATGTCAAGGGGAGGAGGTTAGCCTCTCGTTGGAGATGATCATTTGCTGGCACTTGAGTGGTGCAAATGTTACTTGCCACTTATCAGCTCTGGGTGTTGTCCAAGTCTTGCTGCACATGGGCATGGACTGCTTCATTATCACATTGTCGGGTAGATACCAGTGTTGTAGCTGCACTGGAACAGCTTGGCTTGAGGTGCAGCTAGTTCTGGAGCACAAGTCTTCAACACTGCAGCCAGGATGTTGTTGGGACCCATAACCTTTGCTGTATCCAGTGCACTCAGCCATATCTTAATATCGTGTGGAGTGAATCGAATTGGCTGAAGACTGGCAACTGTGATGGTGGGGATCTCAGGAAGAAGCCGAGAAGGACCATCCACTCAGCACTTCTGACTGAAGATGGTTGCGAATACTTCATCCTTGTCTTTTGCACTAACTTTCAGGTACGTTTGGTGCTGCTCCTGGTATGCTCTTCTACACTCCTCATTCAATGAAGGTGATGGAGGAGTGAGGGATTTGCTGGGCCATGAGGTTACAGATTGTGGTGAAATATAATTCTGCTGTTGATGGCCCACAGCGCCTCATGGATGCCCAGTTTTGAATTGCGAGGTCTGTTCTTAATCTGTCCCGCTTAGCATGATGGTACATCATGGATACAGCACTGGATACAGCAAAGGTTATGGGTCCCAACAACATCCCGGCTGCAGTGCTGAAGACTTGTGCTCAGAATTAGCCACGCCTTAAGCCAAGCTGTTCCAGTATAGCTACAACACTGGTATCTACCTGACAATGTGATAATGAAGCAGTCCATGCCCACGTGCAGCAAGACTTGGACAACACCTAGAGCTGATAAGTAGCAAGTAACATCATACAACATGATGAAAGGGTATCCTCTGTGTGAAGACAGGACTTGGTCTCCACAAGGACTGTGCGGTGGTCACTCCTATCAATGCCATTATGGACAGATGCATCTACGACAGGTAGATTGGTGAGGACGAGGTCAAATAAGTTATTCCCTCGTGTTGGTTCTCTCGTCACCTGTTGCAAGCCCAGCCTGGCAGTTATGTCCTTCAGGACTCAGCCAGCTCGGTCAATGGTGATACTACCGAGCGACTCTTGGTGATGGACATTGAGGTCCCCCACCCAGACTACATGTTGTTCCCTTGCTATCCTCAGTGCTTCCTCCAAGTGGTGTTCAACGTGGTGGAGGACTGATTCTTCAGCTGAGGGTGGGCGGTAGGTGGTAATCAGCAGGAGGTTTACTTGCCCATGTTTGACCTGAAGCCATGAGACTTCATGGGGTCCAGCGTCAATGTTGAGGACTCCCAGGGTCACTCCCACCCAACTATACCACTGTGCCCCCATCTCTGATAGGTCTGTCCTGCCGGTGGGACGGGACAGGAAATACCCAAGAAAGGTGATGGAGAAGTCTAGGATGTTGGCCCAATGATTCTGTGAGTATGACCATGTCCGTGGTGCAGTAGCACAGTGGTTATGTTACTGGACTAGTAATCCAGAGCCCCGGACTAATCCTGCCACGGCAGCTGGGGAATTCAGTTAATTTAAAAAAAAATTAAAAATCTGGAATAAAAAGCTAGTATCAGTAATGGTGACTGTGAAACTACCGGATTGTCGTAAAAACCCATCTGGTTCACTAATGTCCTTTAGGGAAGGAAACCTGCCGTCCTTACCCGGTCTGGCCTATATGTGATTCCAGGCCCACAGCAATGTAGCTGATTCTTAACTGTCTCCTGAAATGGCCTAGCAAGCCACTCAGTTGTACAATCCCGCTACAAAAAGACATAATAAAAATAAAACCAGACAGACCACCCGGCATCGGACCACAAGCCCAGTCAACCCTGCAAAGTCCTCCTCACTGGGAGTCCTCAACATTGACCCTGGACCCCATGAAGTCTCATGCCACCAGGTCAAATACGGGCAAGGAAACCTGCTGATTACCACCTACCGTCCTCCCTCAGATGATGAATCAGCCCTCCTCCATGTTGAGCACCACTTGGAGGAAGCACTGAGGGTAGCAAGAGCACAGAATGTACTCTGGGTGGGGGATTTCAATGTCCATCACCAAGAGTGGCTCGGTAGCACCACTACTGACCGAGCTGGCCTAGTCCTGAAGGATATAGCTGCTGGACTGGGCCTGCGGCAGGTGGTGAGCGAACCATCACAAGGGCCTTGACAGAGTAGATAGAGAGAAACTGTTCCCATTGACGGAAGCGTCATTTAAGGTGATTGGCAAAAGAACCAAAGGCGACATGAGAAACTTTTTTACACAGCGAGTGGTTAGGATCTGGAATGCACTGCCCGAGGAGGTGGTGGAGGCAGATTCAATCATGGCTTTCAAAAGGGAACCGGATAAGTACTTGAAAGGAAAAGATTTGCAGGGGGGGGAAGTGGGACTAGCCGGATTGCTCTTGCATAGAGCTGGCATGGACTCGATGGGCTGAATGGCCTCCTTCGGTGCTGTAACCTTTCTATGATTCTATGAGTATTCCATCACACTCCTGACTTGTGCCTTGTAAATGGTGGAAAGGCTTTGGGGAGTCAGGAGGTGAGTCACTCGCCGCAGAATACCCAGCCTCTGACCTGCTCTCGTAGCCACAGTATTTATATGGCTGGTCCAGTTAAGTTTCTGGTCAATGGTGACCCCCAAGATGTTGATGGTGGGGGATTCGGCGATGGTAATGCCGTTGAATGTCAAGGGGAGGTGGTTAGACTCTCTCTTGTTGGAGATGGTCATTGCCTGGCACTTGTCTGGCGCAAATGTTACTTGCCACTTATCAGCCCAAGTCTGGATGTTGTCCAGGTCTTGCTGCATGCAGGCTCGGACTGCTTCGTTATTTGAGGGGTTGCGAATGGAACTGAACACTGTGCAATCATCAGCGAACATCCCCATTTCTGACCTTATGATGGAGGGAAGGTCATTGATGAAGCAGCTGAAGATGGTTGGGCCTAGGACACTGCCCTGATGAACTCCTGTAGCAATGTCCTGGGGCTGAGATGATTGGCCTCCAACAACCACTACCATCTTCCTTTGTGCTGGTATGACTCCAGCCACTGGAGAGTTTTCCCCCTGATTCCCATTGACTTCAATTTTACTAGGGCTCCTTGGTGCCACACTCAGTCAAATGCGGCCTTGATGTCAAGGGCAGTCACTCTCATCTCACCTCTGGAATTCAGCTCTTTTGTCCATGTTTGGACCAAGGCTGTAATGAGGTCTGGAGCTGAGTGGTCCTGGCGGATCCCAAACTGAGCATCGGTGAGCAGGTTATTGGTGAGTAAGTGCCGCTTGATAGCACTGTCGACGACACCTTCCATCACTTTGCTGATGATTGAGAGTAGACTGATGGGGCGGTAATTGGCCGGATTGGATTTGTCCTGCTTTTTGTGGACAGGACATACCTGGGCAATTTTCCACATTGTCGGGTGGATGCCAGTGTTGTGGCTGTACTGGAACAGCTTGGCTAGAGGCGCAGCTAGTTCTGGGGCACAAGTCTTCAGCACTACAGCTGGGATGTTGTTGGGGCCCATAGCCTTTGCTGTATGCAGTGCACTCAGCCGTTTCTTGATATCACGTGGAGTGAATCGAATTGGCCGAAGACTGGCTTCCGTGATGGTGGGGATATCGGGAGGAGGCTGAGATGGATCATCCACTCGGCACTTCTGGCTGAAGATGGTTGCAAACGCTTCAGCCTTGTCTTTTGCACTCACAGTGCTGGACTCCACCATCATTGAGGATGGGGATGTTTGCAGAGCCTCCTCCTCCCGTTAGTTGTTTAATTGTCCACCACCATTCACGACTGGATGTGGCAGGACTGCAGAGCTTTGATCTGATTCGTTGGTTGTGGAATCGCTTAGCTCTGTCTGTAGCATGTTGCTTCCGCTGTTTAGCATGCATGTAGTCCTGAGTTGTAGCTTCACCAGGTTGGCACCTCATTTTTAGGTACACCTGGTGCTGCTCCTGGCATGCTCTTCTACACTCCTCATTGAACCAGGGTTGATCCTCTGACTTGTTGATAATGGTGGAATGAGGAATATGCCGGGCCATGAGGTTACAGATTGTGCTGGAATACAATTCTGCTGCTGCTGATGGCCCACAGTGCCTCATGGAAGCTCAGTTTTGAGCTGCTAGATCTGTTCTGAATCTATCCCATTTAGCACGGTGGTAGTGCCACACAACACGTTGGATGGTGTCCTCAGTGTGAAGACGGGACTTCATCTCCACGAGGACTGTGCAGTGGTCACTCCGACCAATACTGTCATGGACAGATGCATCTGCCACAGGTAGATTGGTGAGGATGAGGTCAAGTAGGTTTTTCCCTCATGTTGGTTCACTCACCACCTGCCGCAGGCCCAGTCTGGCAGCTATGTCACTCAGGACTCGGCCAGCTCGGTCAGTAGTGGAGCTACTGAGCCACTCTTGGTGATGGACATTGAAGTCCCCCACCCAGAGTACATTCTGTGCCCTTGCTACCCTCAGTGCTTCCTCCAAGTGGTGCTCAGCATGGAGGAGGACTGATTCATCAGCTGAGGGAGGGCAGTAGGTGGTAATCAGCAGGAGGTTTCCTTGCCCATGTTTGACCTGATGCCATGTGATTTCGTGGGGTCCAGAGTCAATGTTGAGGACTCCCAGGGCCACTCCCTCCTGACTGTATATCACTATAACCACCACCTCTGGTGGGTCTATCCTGCCGGTGGGACAGGACATACCCAGGGATGGTGATGGAAGAGTCTGGGACGTTGGCTGAAAGGTATGATTCTGTGAGTATGGCTCTGTCAGGCTGTTGCTTGACTAGTCTGTGGCACAAGTCCCCAGATGTTAGTGAGGGGAACTTTGCAGGGTCGACTGGGCTTAGTTTGCATTGGTCCTGTCCAGTGCCTAGTGGTCCGTTCAGTTTTATTCTTATTATGACTTTTCATAGTAGGATTATACAACTGAGTGGCTTGCTGGGCCATTTCAGAGGGCAATTAAGAATCAACCACATTGCTGTGGGTCTGGAGTCACGTATAGGCCAGACCGGGTAAGGACGGCAGGTTTCCTTCCCTAAAGGACATTAGTGAACCAGATGGATTTTTACAACAATCCGGTAGTTTCACGGCCACCATTACTGATACTAGTTTTTTTTAAGTCCAGATTTTTATTTAATTAATTAATTGAATTTAAATTCCCCAGCTACTAGCAGGATTTGAACTCATGACTCTGGATTATTAGTCCAGTAACATGACCACTATGCTACCGTACCCTGCTCCAACAAATCTATGCCGGTGTTTATTCTCCACATGAGCCTCCTCCCTCCCTACTCCATCTCACCCTATCAGCATATCCTTCTATTCCTTTCTCCCTCATGTGTTTATCGAGCTTCCCCTTAAATGTATCTACACTATTCGCCTCAACTACTCCTCGTGGGAGCGAGTTCCACATTCTCACCACTCTCTGGATAAAGAAGATTCTCCTGAATTCCCTGTTGGATTTATTAGGACTCTCTTATATTTATGACCCCTAGTTTTGGACTCCCCACAAGTGGAAACATTTTATCTGCACTTAACCTATGGACCCCCTTCATAATTTTAATGGCCTCTATCAGGTCACCCCTCAGCCTTCTCTTCTAGAGAAAAGAGCCCCAGCCTGTTCAATTTTTCTCGATAGTTATAACCTCTCCGTTCTGGTCCCTTTAGGTTTAAACACTTCACACAGAGAGTGATGAAATGTGTGAACAGGGAGAGTGTGTCAGTGAATTCAAAAGGGAGCTGCACAGATTTCTGGTGAGAGAGACAGTGCTGTTTACTGAACCATGTAGCTGGGCAGGTGCAGCCCCCCTATCATCCTGCTCTCCAGCTCAGCCTGTCTCTGTAGCTTTAGTGCACTATGTAACATCACAGAACTGAGTGTCAGACTGGGGCACTGCACTGCAACCAGAAGGACTGCCGAATAGCAAGCAGCGTGAGGGAGTGGTGCTCTTTATATCGCTGGTACATTAAACCCGGCCGACAACACTGAGACTCGGCTGGACACAGAGAGAAAATCAGAAGCACGTGATGTATAATTTATGTAAATTCACTTTCATTACACAGCAAGTGGCAACTTTGACAAAATGAAGGAATCATGCAATATATAGAAAGCAATAAACTCAGCACAGGTGGGAGACTCTGCAATCCTGTACAGCAAATGTACAAAAAAAAACTGAAGAATGCAGCAGGTATACTGGGGAAGGCAGGTGTAGAGTGGAAGGCAGGTGTACCGGGGAAGGCAGGTGTAGAGGGGAAGGCAGGTGTACAGGGGAAGGCAGGTGTAGAGGGGAAGGCAGGTGTACCGGGACTCGATGGAGTAGATGCTGAGAGGATGTTACTCCTCATGGGGGAATCTAAAACTAGGGGGCACAGTCTCAGAATAAGGGGTCGCCCGTTTAAGATGGAAATGAGGAGGAATTTCTTCTCCCAGAGCGTAGTGAATCTTTGGAATTCTTTACCCCAAAAGCTGTGGAGGCTGAGTCATTGAATACATTCAAGGCTGAGTTAGACAAATTTTTGATCAGCAAGGGAGTCAAAGGATATGGGAAAAGGGCAGGAAAGTGGATTTGAGGTAAAAATCAGATCAGCCATGATCTCATTAAATGGCTGAGCAAGCTCGAGGGGCTGAATGGCCTACTCCTGCTCCTGTCTCTTATGGTCTTATGGTCTTATGAAAAGGCAGGTATACCGGGGAAGGCAGGTGTACCGGGGAAGGCAGGTGTACCGGGGAAGGCAGGTGTACAGGGGAAGGCAGGTGAATGTTGCGCCCAGATCCAGGACCTTTCCCTGTTTCTTCGAAGTGCTTGTTAACATGAAGCAGAACAATGTTGGTGTTCACAGTGAGCAGTGTGAGGGCTGGGACTGAGTCAGGGATATTCTGCTCTTGGTGCAAGGAGCAGGCACATGGGGCAAGATTTCTCCCAGGAGGTGAGCAATTAGGGGGGAGACTGAGAACTTCCCCAATCGAGGCAGTGCCTCAGCGTCTTTCTGTATCTGGCTCCAGTCTAGGGCCGACAGAGTGTGCAATGGGAGCTCCTGCTCTCAAAGCCCAGCCCAGTCCAGTCCCACTGCCCAGTCCTACTGCCCAGTCCCACTGCCCAGTCCCACTGCCCAGTCCCACTGCCCAGTCCCACTGCCCAGCCCCTGCCCAGTCCCACTGCCCAGCCCCTGTCCAGTCCCACTGCCCAGTCCCACTGCCCAGCCCCTGCCCAGTCCCACTGCCCAGTCCCACTGCCCAGCCCCTGCCCAGTCCCACTGCCCAGTCCCACTGCCCAGTCCCACTGCCCAGTCCCACTGCCCAGTCCCACTGCCCAGCCCCTGCCCAGTCCCACTGCCCAGCCCCTGTCCAGTCCCACTGCCCAGTCCCACTGCCCAGCCCCTGCCCAGTCCCACTGCCCAGTCCCACTGCCCAGCCCCTGCCCAGTCCCACTGCCCAGTCCCACAGCCCAGTCCCACTGCCCAGGCCCTGCCCAGTCCCACTGCCCAGTCCCACTGCCCAGTCCCACTGCCCAGTACCTGCCCAGCCCCTGCCCAGTCCCACTGCCCAGCCCCTGCCCAGTCCCACTGCCCAGCCCCTGCCCAGTCCCACTGCCCAGTCCCACTGCCCAGTCCCACTGCCCAGCCCCTGCCCAGTCCCACTGCCCAGCCCCTGCCCAGCCCCTGCCCAGTCCCACTGCCCAGTCCCACTGCCCAGCCCCTGCCCAGTCCCACTGCCCAGTCCCACTGCCCAGGCCCAGCCCAGGCCCTGCCCACACCGACACCCGGGCATTAGATCATGGAAACAAACACCCCGGGCGTGATTCCCATTTGCGTTGAAAATCGGGCGTTAGGCAGACGAAAATTTTCGTTTTAAATCTCCCGCTCATTGGTGCCCGAGTCCCGACACCATTCTGGAGGCGGCCTGGAATAGGCAGGAGATTTATTACAGCATTAACTGGAGACCGGCACCAGACCTGGGACCGGACTCAATGCTCAGGGACCGGGGGTCCTTAAAGGGTAGGGGGAGGGGGTGGGGGAAGGGGGGGTCACGGAGGGGGGTAGGGGTGGGGGGGGAGTGGGGGAAGGGGGAGGGGGTGTCGCGGAGGGGGTGGGGAGGGGGGTGAGGGTGGGAGGGGGGTGGGGAGGGGGGTGAGGGTGGGAGGGGGGAGGGGGGTCGCGGAGGGGGTGGGGAGGGGGAGAGGGGAAGGGGGAGGGGAAGGGGGGTTGCGGAGGGGGGAGGGTGGGAGGGGGAGGGGGTGGGGAGGTGAGGGGGGTGAGGGGGAGAGGGTCGCGGGGGGTGGGGAGGGGGGTGAGGGTGGGAGGTGGGGGGGAGGGTGGGTGGGGAGGGGGAGGGGGAAGGGGTTGGGGAGGGGGGTTGCGGAGGGGGGGGTAGGGTGGGAGGGGAAGGGGAGGGGAGGGGGAAGGGAGGTGGGGGAGGGGGGGTCACGGAGGGGGTAGGGGTGGGGGGGAGGAGGGAGGGGGAGGGGGGTGGGGAGGGGGAGGGGGGGATGGGGAGGGGAGGGGGAGGGGGGTGAGGGGGAGAGGGTCGCGGGGGGTGGTTGCGGATGGTCTGCCCGTGTGTCTGAAAATAACTTTATTCTACACGAAAGTTGAAAATGGCAGCCTGTGACGTCAGCCTCGAGACTCTTGTGGTGTTTGTGGGACATTCCTGTGTCCCTCGATTTAAAGAGTGGAGAAAGGAATCAGATTTAATCTACTGACATCTCAAACAGCAGAGCCCGGGTTTTATTCACACTGCCCCCTGTTACCTTACACCAACATCTTTATCTAATGAAACTTTGGCTCGTTAATGTTGCTCTTGTTACCAGTCGCTGGGTTGGTATCTGTCCACACGAGCCCGAGCATCCTGTCTGTGTCTAGTTGGTTTTTTGCAGACTTTTATTTTTCAGTTCCGCCAACTTGCTGGTTACAAAGTTCCACTTGAAGCCGGGGTCGCTGGTCTCCTCCAGGTTGCTGTACTCGCCGCAACTGGGCACGTTCTCCGTCCTGCCGCCCTCGGCATGCGTGGCGGTCACGCCCTCTCCCGCGCCCTCTCCTGCGCCCTCTCCCGCGCCCTCTCCCGCTCCCTCGCCGCTGCCCCTGTTGGCCTCAGAGGTCTGGTTCCATTTGGTGGCGAAGGCGTCCCAGAACCCGGTCAGTTTTTTCTCGGGGACGGGCTCTTGTGTCGCCGGCTCTGAGAGGACACTGGAGGCGAGAGAGGAAAATATAAACTCTCCGGGACTGTCTCCGAGTCTCCCGCAATTAAAGGCTAATCTCCTGAACTCTGCCCGAGCAAAAACCCCAGGAGAGAAAGCGTTAAAAATAATTGTACGTTTTCATTTTTCTTTGAACATTTTTGTTTATTATTTATAAAAATTTTAGAGATGGGAAAAGTTCTGTTTCACTGGGTGGGTCTTATGGAGATGGAAGATCATGTGATGAAATCTCCAGGAATATGTCTGACCAGAGTTGGCAACCCTAAGAAAATAGGTCAGAGCAACTGGATGGGAGAACAGAGGAGATTCTGTCCTCGAGTCAATTGGTCCATGGATCATATCGGGTTTCTTTTTGACATATTTTAAATTAACCAAATCTTACAATTTCATTAAAATACAGTTTCCATCAAACTCTTGCGCACAGCTGGTCGTTTCCAGAACATCCTTTGCTCAACTGTTTAAATTATGTATAATTCTTATAATGAGTTTTGACAAGAGATCACTCAAGTGCTGAAACATGTCTGTGATCGGAGTTATCTGCAGCAGACCAGGACCAGGAACGGGACCGGGACCAGGACCAGGAACGGGACCAGGACCAGGACCAGGACCAGGAACGGGACCAGAAGCAGGAGCAGACCAGAAGCAGGAACAGGACCAGGAGCAGGAACGGGACCAGGACCAGGACCAGGACCAGGATCAGGACCAGGACCGGGACCGGGACCAGGACCAGGAACGGGACCAGAAGCAGGACCAGGAGCAGGAGCAGGACCAGGACCAGGAGCAGGAACAGGACCAGAAGCAGGACCAGGAGCAGGAGCAGGACCAGGACCGGGACCAGGAGCAGGACCAGGAGCAGGACCAGGACCAGAAGCAGGACCAGGAGCAGGAGCAGGACCAGGACCAGGACCGGGACCAGGAGCAGGAGCAGGACCAGGACCAGGAGCAGGAACGGGACCAGAAGCAGGAGCAGACCAGAAGCAGGAACAGGACCAGGAGCAGGAACAGGACCAGAAGCAGGACCAGGAGCAGGAGCAGGACCAGGACCAGGACCGGGACCAGGAGCAGGACCAGGACCAGGAGCAGGAACGGGACCAGAAGCAGGAGCAGACCAGAAGCAGGAACAGGACCAGAAGCAGGAACAGGACCAGAAGCAGGAACAGGATCAGGACCAGGAACAGGACCAGAAGCAGGAGCAGGAACAGCACCAGGACCAGAAGCAGGAACAGGACCAGGAGCAGGAACAGGACCAGGAGCAGACCAGGATCAGGAGCAGGAGCAGACCAGGATCAGGACCAGCCTGGGAGCAGCTTGCTCACCGACATGTTTGGAGTACTCGATTCTATCAGCTTTTACCCAGTCCTTTGTTCTGTGTTTTAACTATTTCCCCTCCTCTCTTGAAGATGCCGACTGTCACTGGGCCACAGTTCCCACCACTCCCACCACCCCCAGTACCTCACCCAAGCAGGCATTTTTCATGTGTGAACCTAGAGACAGTGTTGAAAGGATATTCCACCTTAGGGTGCATCACAATCGATACAATCCTGTCCTCAGCTGGTATCCACATGGCCATTCCAGCCGCAGTCACCAGCTGAGAGTCAGGAGCAGCAACTCCCGTTCATTATTCTCTCTCCCTGATCCATTCATGACCCTGTTCCTGCTGCAGCGATCAGCACCGAGTCCCGGGATAGAAACTGGGACTGTTCTGGTTCTTTTATTTTTACAATCTTGTCCATAGTTCTCGTTTAGTTTTGGGCACAATGCAAATTGTCAGCTTTTGATGAGAAGGGGAGTGACCTGAGATCACTATGAACGAGGCTGTTGCACAGTTCACACTCACTGTAAGGCTAACCAGGAGTGTGTTAAACATGGCCCCAGGCTGATTCCCATAATGTGTACTTTTAAATTGTGAGGTTCTGTTTTGTTTGCTTAATTTGTCAGTGACAGAGACCGATTGGAAAACCTACTATTTTTTTTATTATTCGTTCACAGGATGTGGGCGTCGCTGGCGAGGCCGGCATTTATTGCCCATCCCTAATTGCCCTTGAGAAGGTGGTGGTGAGCCGCCTTCTTGAACCGCTGCAGTCCGTGTGGTGACGGTTCTCCCACAGTGCTGTTAGGGAGGGAGTTCCAGGATTTTGACCCAGTGACGATGAAGGAACGGCGATATATTTCCAAGTCGGGATGGTGTGTGACTTGGAGGGGAACGTGCAGGTGGTGGTGTTCCCATGTGCCTGCTGCCCTTGTCCTTCTAGGTGGTAGAGGTCGCGGGTTTGGGAGGTGCTGTCGAAGAAGCCTTGGCGAGTTGCTGCAGTGCATCCTGTGGATGGTACACACTGCAGCCACTGTGTGCCGGTGGTGAAGGGAGTGAATGTTTAGGGTGGTGGATGGGGTGATTTATAGCAAGTGACAATAAAATGAGTGTTAGTTGCATTCTTGGGTTCTGAACACCTGTATAAATTATGAGGGGTTTTGATAGAGTAAATAAGGAGAAACTGTTTCCAGTGGCAGGAGGGTCGGTCACCAGAGGACACAGATTTAAAATAATTGGCAAAAAAGCCAGAGGGGAGATGAGGAGAATTTTTTTTATGCAGCGAGTTGTTATGATCTGGAATTCACTGCCTGAAAGGGCGGTGGAAGCAGATTCAATAATAACTTTCAAAAGGGAACTGGATAAATACTTGAAGGGGAAAAATTTGCAGGGGAATGGGACTAATTGGATAGCTCTTTCAAAGAGCCGGCACAGGCACGATGGGCCGAATGGCCTCCTTCTGTGCTGGATCATTCTATGATTAAAATGCCGGGCGTCACCTTTGGAGAGAAGCTCCTGCCTAAACTTGGCGTCAGGCGGCCAATGATTGATTGAGCCTGGACAACGTGACCTGGCCCATTGCTTGGGTTTCACAATAATTAAAAAGCTCAATCTATTCTTCGCCAGTCAGACTAGGGAGAGGTCGAGCGACTGTCCTGCTCCGTTGCCTCTGTCAGTACTGCTTCGAGCTGCTACTTTGGGTCACGAGTGACTGCCCCTCACAGCCCCTCTTCTACCCTGGCTGGGTGGGTAAAGCTCGGCTTTCACTCAGTGCCCATATTCATAGAATCGTACAGCACAGAAGGAGGCCATTCAGTCCATTGTGCCTGTGCCGGCTCTTTGAAAGAGTAATATGGTCTGACAATGTCTAGACAATATGGAAAGGCAATTAAATGGTTAATAAAATGCTGCCACGTTCAGTCAGAGCAGTGGCAGGTGTGCTGAGATGGTGCTGAATCTGTACAACATACTCAGACCCCCCCCCCGGAGCATTGTGTGGGGTTCTGTGCTGAGAGGCTTCAATGGAAGTGCTTGGGTACATGGGGAGGGGCATTGATGGGAGAGTGAGGGGACTAGTGGAGGGGCTTTGATGGGAGAGGGTATTATAAGAGGGGTTTTGATTGGAGATATTGGGTACAAGAGGGATGGGCTTTAATGAGAGAGTTAGGAAACTTGGAGGAATGGGAGTCTATTGGGAGAGTGAGGGTACTAGAAGGAAGGGTTTTGACTGGAGAGAGAGCACTAGAGGGATGGTCTTTGATCAAAGAGTAAGGGTGATAGAGGGAGAAGTTTTGATGAGAGAGTTAGGGAACTTGGAATGGGAGAGTGAGGATATTGGAAGTATGGACTTTAATGGGCTGAATAGCCTTTCCTTCTCCCTGTCACTAGGCATCCCATTTTATGTTGGTACATAGTGAACTGGATTAGCTTGTGTCGTGTGTCAGTGTGAAGCAGGAGTGCACTTACTGTTCCACTGGGGCCGAATTCTCAGCCGGGAGTAACTTGTGTTCGTCGTCCTTGTTGAAAAGTGAGGACATGCATTTCCATCCTTTTACACTGGCCCCTTGTACCTGTAAACAGACAAACACCATCACTGGCTCTGCTCCTGCCCATTCAACCTTCTGTCTGGTGGCACAAAATCAGACAGACAATCAGCTGGCCTGGCCTCCACCCCTCCGCACCCTGCCACCAGCCTAAGGCAGGGGCGGAGACGGGCGATGTTACCGAGGTGGGAGTGGACGGTCTTGGTGATGGAGCGGATATGGGGTCAGAAGCTCATCTCAGGGTCAAATAGGTCGCCAAGGTTGTGAACGGTCTGGGTCAGCCTCAGACAGTGGCCGGGGAGAGGGTGAGGGAACGGAATTTACAGCCAGGACCAAAAACAATGGGTTCAGTCTTCCAATATTTAATTGGCTTATCCAAGACTGGATGTTGGAGAATCAGCCTGACAGCACAGAGACAGTGGAGGGGTCGAGGGAGGTGGTGGTGAGGTAGAGCTGGGTGTGGTCAGCGTACATCTGGTTTCGGATGATGTCACTGAGGGGCAGCATGTAGATGAGAAATAGGAGGGGGCCATTGGGGGTCTCCAGAGGTAACAGTGTCGGGGCAGGAAGAGAAGCCATTCCAGGTGATTCTCCGGCTACGACTGGATAGATAAGAATGGAACCAGATTAGACAATCCCACCAGCTGGATGACAGAGGAGAGGCTTTGGAGGAGGGTGGTGTAGTCAACTGTGTCAAGGGCTGCAGACAGGCCGAGAAGGATGAGGAGGGAGAGTTTACCACGGTCACAGTCACAGGATGTCATTTGTGCCACAGGCTGACCGCCCATCTCTCAGCTGTCCCCCCACCAGAGGCTACCTGCTCAACTTTGACTCCCAGGTACAGCACAGGTTAGATACAGAGTAAAGCTCCCTCTACACTGTCCCATCAATTGTATCAGTCAGGACCCGTACCCTGGGGAGAGTCGGTGCCCGTGGGGACCCGTACCCCGGGGAGAGTCGGTGCCCGTGGGGACCCGTACCCCGGGGAGAGTCGGTGCCCGTGGGGACCCGTACCCCGGGGAGAGTCGGTGCCCGTGGGGACCCGTACCCCGGGGAGAGTCGGTGCCCGTGGGGACCCGTACCCCGGGGAGAGTCGGTGCCCGTGGGGCCAGTACCCCGGGGAGAGTCGGTGCCCGTGGGGCCAGTACCCCGGGGAGAGTCGGTGCCCGTGGGGACCCGTACCCCGGGGAGAGTCGGTGCCCGTGGGGACCTGTACCCCGGGGAGAGTCGGTGCCCGTGGGGCCAGAACCCCGGGGAGAGTCGGTGCCCGTGGGGCCAGTACCCCGGGGAGAGTCGGTGCCCGTGGGGCCAGTACCCCGGGGAGAGTCGGTGCCCGTGGGGCCAGTACCCCGGGGAGAGTCAGTGCCCGTGGGGCCAGTACCCCGGGGAGAGTCGGTGCCCGTGGGGCCAGTACCCCGGGGAGAGTCGGTGCTCGTGGGGCCAGTACCCCGGGGAGAGTCGGTGCCCGTGGGGCCAGTACCCCGGGGAGAGTCAGTGCCCGTGGGGCCAGTACCCCGGGGAGAGTCAGTGCCCGTGGGGCCAGTACCCCGGGGAGAGTCGGTGCCCGTGGGGACCAGTACCCCGGGGAGAGTCGGTGCCCGTGGGGCCAGTACCCCGGGGAGAGTCGGTGCCCGTGGGGACCTGTACCCCGGGGAGAGTCGGTGCCCGTGGGGGGAGGGAGATTTGAATTTTATTTTTGAAATTTCTTTTGTATCGAAGACGGAGTCTCCTGGAGAAACTGAACCAAAAAGTGATTGGACATCTCCAGGTTTGGAGCTTGTGATTCAGTTCTGGTTTTGTTGTATTGACCAGAACTCTGAACCTCTCGGTCCCATTCCCTAAAACTGAGACCTGCTGCTGCTGTTAAATATTTCAGTGAAACCTAATGGACTTTGGTGAGGGATTATATCCAATAAATTATGCAGCAGCTCTCACCTTTCTTCTACTGTAACACGAATGTGTCATGGGACATTGATCAGTTACTGCGGTTTTTAAAGAGACACACTGAGCAGTTGGACAGTGTACAGGCTAAACACTCCCCACAGTCCAGTCTGCTCACCCCTGTGCCCACAGGCAGGTCCCCTCACCCCTGTGCCCACAGTCAGGTCCCCTCACCCCTGTGCCCACATTGAGGGTCCCCTCACCCCTGTGCCCACAGTCAGGTCCCCTCACCCCTGTGCCCACAGGCAGGTCCCCTCACCCCTGTGCCCGCATTGAGGGCCCCCTCACCCCTGTGCCCACAGGCAGGTCCCCTCACCCCTGTGCCCACATTGAGGGCCCCCTCACCCCTGTGCCCACAGGCAGGTCCCCTCACCCCTGTGCCCGCATTGAGGGTCCCCTCACCCCTGTGCCCGCATTGAGGGTCCCCTCACCCCTGTGCCCACAGTCAAGTCCCCTCACCCCTGTGCCCACATTGAGGGTCCCCTCACCCCTGTGCCCACAGTCAGGTCCCCTCACCCCTGTGCCCACATTGAGGGTCCCCTCACCCCTGTGCCCACACAGTAGTCTTTCTTGTACACTCACCCATGACACTGCGATAAACTCGGTTAATATTACAGTAAGAAGCAACTGTCGATGGTTCTCAACAATAATTTCATCTTAAGGTTGTGCTGATATCCTATGGAGTGTTTTCCTGATTTAGTGACACTTTCCGACTCGCTCTCCTCTATGACAGCCTTGTAACTCACTGCCAGCTCTCTGTTATCCTGGTATTTTCCCCTCACTCCAGTGACGGTGACTGCCCAGGGCAGTGGGTCTCACCCCCAGTGGCTGCTTTTTACGTGTGAGCTTGGACATTTGGTGAGAGCTGACTGTCTGCTTGTGGGAGGAGGATATTAATCAAAGTCCAGTCCTCCCAGGGACGCAGGAGTCAGTGCATTGGGATCAGGAGCAGGAGTCAGTGCATCGGGATCAGGAGCAGGAGTCGGTGCATCGGGATCAGGATCAGGAGTCAGTTCATTGGGATCAGGAGCAGGAGTCGGTGCATCGGGATCAGGATCAGGAGTCAGTTCATTGGGATCAGGAGCAGGAGTCGGTGCATCGGGATCAGGATCAGGAGTCAGTTCATTGGGATCAGGAGCAGGAGTCAGTGCACCAGGATCAGGATCAGGAGTCAGTGCACCAGGATCAGGATCAGGAGTCAGTGCACCAGGATCAGGATCAGGAGTCGGTGCATCGGGATCAGGAGCAGGAGTCAGTGCACCAGGATCAGGATCAGGAGTCAGTGCACCAGGATCAGGATCAGGAGTCAGTGCACCAGGATCAGGAGCCAGTGCACCAGGATCAGGATCAGGAGTCAGTGCACCAGGATCAGGATCAGGAGTCAGTGCACCAGGATCAGGAGCCAGTGCACCAGGATCAGGAGCCAGTGCACCAGGATCAGGATCAGGAGTCGGTGCATCGGGAACAGGAGCAGGAGTCAGTGCACCGGGATCAGGAGCAGGAGTCGGTGCATCGGGAACAGGATCAGGAGTCAGTGCACCGGGATCAGGAGCAGGAGACGGTGCATCGGGAACAGGAGCAGGAGTCGGTGCACCGGGATCAGGATCAGGAGTCAGTGCATCGGGAACAGGAGCAGGAGTCGGTGCATCGGGAACAGGAGCAGGAGTCGGTGCACTGGGATTGGGATCAGGAGTCAGTGCATTGGGAACAGGAGCAGGAGTGGGAGACGGTGCACCGGGATCGGGATCGGGATTGGGATTGGGAACACTGGCTGTTTGTCTCCAGCTTTAATCCAGAAAGACTCAGGCCAAATGTAGCCGCCCAATACTGCCCCAGCCGTGATTGGTCTAAGTCCAGTCTGGGCCCCTGCGGGTCGGTGTGACTCTGTAATGTGTGATGCATTCACCCCCTGAGCCCCTGGGCCATCTCCTACTATCCTCCATTTAAAGACAAACAGCCAGTAAAGGTGTTCAGACCGAGGGTGCTGGGGACACTCACATTCCCTCTTTAACCTGATGACTGTGCAGTTGCCGAACCTCTCCGGAACCATCCCAGCCGCCCGGCTGTAATCTCCTCTCTCGATCTGAGAGATGTGTTTACTGAGCTGGTGAAATTTCAGTGCCCAGAATCTGCCAGCCTGGTGAAATGAACGCTCATGTGATGGGTTAGAAATAAATAATTTGTACCTTTTTTGCCAATTGTGAGACAGAACTCGATCCTTCCTCTGCAGTCACATCCATCACCGTGTCATTGTTCTGAAAGAAATGTTGTTTTTTTATTTGACAAGTTAGATACCAAAAAGCTGCATCATCATTTCAGATTTCAACTCCTTCATTAACACATTTGGAAATACAGTTTAATATTTACACTCTGCCCACTGTTTGAAGAGTTTTAATCATTGATCTAATGTTTCGTAAGTTCAGTAAAAAATTTATCTTCCTGGAACAACGCTGTAAGCTCAACGTATCATCAAGAGACCAAACACGGAAAGTTGGTGAAGGGACATGTCACAAACCTGCTCCTTGATTTCTTCCTCCTCTTCAACAGTGAAACTTTTCAGCACTTTGGTCTTGTAGATTTTCCAGAATGCTGGATTCATTATTTTGGTTCTGTGTTCTTTAGTTAAGAGAAAACTTGAGCTGTGTTGTCAGGAGCCCATTAATACGGACAGGGGGCTGAGTCTGAACCTAGTACCAAACGCTCAGGGCCCTGGGCATTGTAAGCTCGGCCGTGAAGATGAAGACAGTTAGTTATCCTTTCGACCCTGCCTCGGGCACCGATTCAGGGCAGATTTACTGAGCTCTTTGACTGCTGCCGGATACATTAAAATTTCAGTGTGATGGAGACAAGCATGTGACCTGAAACAGTCTCCACCCATCACCTGGCGAATCAGAGGCAGCCGTTGGCTCCCAGCGCCCAAGATTATATTTCTTCATAAATGTTGTAGAACTCCTCGTGGCCGAGATGTGCAGACCAAGGCTGCGTTTCAGGACCTGACTGAAATATTGTTTTAAAAATAAGTGAATCGTGAGATGTTAGAGCTTTGTGCTTTACAGAAATTTCCCGATGACTGGGTTTAGTTGTTAGGAATAAAAAACGTAATCCCCCAGTCTCTTTCTAACCCTGGACACCTGGTGAATCTTTTATTATCTTTTTAAAATGTACATTTTCTAACATGACGATCGCTCATGCTCCACGTCACGCTGAAGTCAGTTTATTCACCATTTTCACCCAATCCCTTAGCACTGACGGTGAGCAGTTGTCTGGAGTGTTTGTTTAGGGAGCACAGACAAGACAAGAGGGAAGGGTCGCTCTGGAGATGGAGGATTTCTATGGCAGAATTTGGTATTAACAAGTAATGTCTACTCAGCAAGCCCCTGCTCACTGATACATGGCATTGGTCACATGCAGACTTGGGGTCACAATCTGTGCATTGCCTGAAACTGTGAAACTGAAACAGCCGTGAGATTCTGTGTCACAGAATCCTTCCAGGCCCAGGGGGGTGAGTGCAGTTACATCGAGCAGTGCACAAGGCCCAGATACAGTCATTAGCTGAAACTTATTGCGTGTGAGGGCTTCTAGATTCACGGATTTCCCTGAAGTTCAGGAGCACTGGAGGCCTCTCATTCATGATTCAGTACAACAGCCAGTTTGCTTGGATGCTGCTTGTAATGGACAGTGCACAGTGGCGATATCTGACGCGATCCGCAACATTACGAGCCCATCAATATGTAGGTGGCAGATAATGGACAAAATCCCATCATGCACCTTCATCCCTGGGTTATCACATGACTCTTTTATTCTCAGCCAATCATTTCTGCCTGATTTTGAAGAGGAACGGATGAAATCACAGTTACGTTCTTGGTGACTGTTGGCCGCAGGCATCGAACCCTGGTTCATGAAATCACGTGTCCCAAGACAATCCTTGGAACAGCCCCTGTGATCCTGGGATTTTCAGTGCGTTGAATGGATTGGACACTCAGCTTTCTATAATGGGATACCTCAAACTGCGCACAATGTTCCAACGATGGCATTCCCCACATCTTGTACAAATTCATCACTTCTTGTTTTGTATTCAATGCCCCCGTTATGTAAAGAAAGAACTTGCATTAATGTAGCGCCTGGCACAACCACACGGTGCCACTGACCTCACCATCTCCCATGGGATTGGCCGAGCTGTATGGTCTCGTCCTCAAAGGGGGTGAGGGGTTTGAAGGTGGGGATGGGGGTGAGGGGTTTGAAGGTGGGGACGGGGGTGAGGGGTTTGAAGGTGGGGAAGGGGGTGAGGGGTTTGAAGGTGGGGGTGGGGTGAGGGGTTTGAAGGTGAGGGTGGGGGTGAGGGGTTTGAAGGCGAGGATGGGGGTGAGGGGTTTGAAGGCAGGGTGGGGGTGAGGGGTTTGAAGGCGAGGGTGGGGGCGAGGGGTTTGAAGGTAAGGGTGGGGGCGAGGGGTTTGAAGGTGAGGATGGGGGTGAGGGGTTTGAAGGCGGGGATGGGGGTGAGGGGTTTGAAGGTGGGGATGGGGGTGAGGGGTTTGAAGGCGGGGATGGGGGTGAGGGGTTTGAAGGCGGGGATGGGGGTGAGGGGGTTTGAAGGTGGGGATGGGGGTGAGGGGTTTGAAGGCGGTGTGGGGATGGGGGTGAGGGGTTTGATGGTGGGGATGGGGATGGGGTGAGGGGTTTGAAGGTGGGGATGGGGGTGAGGGGTTTGAAGGCGGTGTGGGGATGGGGGTGAGGGGTTTGATGGTGGGGATGGGGATGGGGTGAGGGGTTTGAAGGTGGGGATGGGGGTGAGGGGTTTGAAGGTGGGGGTGATGGGTTTGGGGATGGGGGTGAGGGGTTTGAAGGTGGGGATGGGGGTGAGGGGTTTGAAGGTGGGGGTGATGGGTTTGGGGATGGAGGTGAGGGGTTTGAAGGTGGGGATGGGGGTGAGGGGTTTGAAGGTGGGGATGGGGGTGAGGGGTTTGAAGGTGGGGGTGATGGGTTTGGGGATGGGGGTGAGGGGTTTGATGGTGGGGATGGGGATGGGGGTGAGGGGTTTGAAGGTGGCCTCCCTTTGGTGGGCGTTGTGCACTGACTTCTCCTGCATGAAGATAGAGTGAGTGAGGGTAAGGCTGGCAGTTGAGGTTTGTGCCAAGTGGCACGGGGAGAGAGGTGTATGAAGAGATGTGGTGTTTAGGGTTGTCCATGTGAGTGACGGCTGTGATGGAAGCTGGCTGGCCATAGTGCAAGATGCTGAGTTGGAGCCCCTTTAACCAGAGAGCAGTGTGAAGGATTAGTTGTACAAGTGTTGCTTTAAGAGGTGGTGGTCTGGGCAAGGACGAACAGGAGAGAGTGTGCAGTGAGCTACTTGCCAGCTCTGGTGACACGTGGAAAGTTTTGCAGCTCTGTACTGCAGTCCTGGGGCCGAAGGAGTTGGGACTAAATATCAGTGCAGCAAGAGTTACTGTCCGGGCAGACCAGGGCCCTGTGCCTGTGGCCTTCAATTTCCTTGAGGAGGGTTCGGAGGGTTCGGAGGGTTCGGAGGGCCTGAATCAGTGAAGTTCTTGGACTCAGATGGTTTCAGAATTTTGTACAAGAGTCATAAAATCATTGCGAAGATATGTGGTGCAGTTACTCGAGAGTGGAGTGAGAGAACTCAATGCTGTTCCTCTCAGACCCCTCATCAGCTGCTGAGTGCTGGCTGACCTGAATATGTAAAGCTGCTCACACTGGTTTTCCCCAGTGACTGCACCAATGGGAATGTAAACGAGGAGCCGCGGGAAACCCAGGTGAAACTCCCTCTGCATTGTTTTTAAAGGGATATCAATGGCATATCCCATTTTGAGGAAATTCTGGGCCATGCAGTCAGATTTGGCAGGTTGGTGGGATGTATGATTAAGACACACTCGGACAAAGCAGGAACAGGCTGAGAGTTAGAGGAAGAGAAAGGTGCAATCTCTCCATATTTGAAAGTGTGGTCTCGGATGGATTTTGGTGACGCTCGTTCTCAGACTCATTTTTAAAGCCGTTTTCAGTTCCCTATATTTTAATGAACGGAGTAATGTCCCAGTATTAATCAGCAGGGCCAGGACGAGTAATACCACTTTAATGAAGCTCCTCCTCTTTAGGAGCCACAAATCACTCTGTGTGTTGAGTATCTTATGGTTATTCACATTATATGTGCCAATATCAAACTACAATCATTTGCAGACAGCAATGTCATAACTCCACCTTTAGTTTCAGGTCTGTCCTCACTCCCGGTTAAGAAACTGACTAAACCAATGTTGCTAATGGATCCTGAATTCCCTTCCTGCCTCACTGTGAGGGACTCTCACAGGCTGTAACCCAACTGAACGCAAAGACTCCATATCAGCTATGATGCGAGCTGGTTTGGTTTATGTGTTTTTACTCTGTGGTATTCTGTTGCAATGAGCTTCCAGCTGACATGAGTTGCAGATAGTCTTACAGATTCAGAGAATCAGGACAAGTGGCTTTAAATAACTCCATGAATTACTCGGTTCCTATATCGTCAGAGCCAATTAAACTTTCATTATGTGTGAGTCTTTGGTTCAGTTTCTGTTACTGAAGAAATGCTCTCCAAGGTATGACTGTGTGTTGCTGTGTGGGGACAGACTATCACATTGCTCAGAAAGATCCCAAAACACTTCACACACCCTGACTAACTTTGAAAGAAAGAACTTGCACTTTTCACATCCTCAGGAATTCCCAAAGTGCTTCACAGCCAATGAATTTGTTTTGGAGTCTTGTTACTGTTGTTATGTCAGGAAATGCAGCAGCACAAATCCCACAAATGGGAAATGATGTGGATGATGAATTAATTTGTGTCTGGTGATGTTGCTTCAGGGAGGAATGTTGGCCAAGACACCAGGAGAGCTCCCAGATTAGCCCCAGGGTCAACACCTCATGTCAATGAGTAATTCACCCAGCACTGGGGTGGGTCTCAAACCCACAACCTCCTCTTTCTGAGGAAGGACACTGAGACGGGGGGATGGACGATGGGTGGGTTGATGAGGGGTCCTTACCCATGTGATCCTGTGATCTCAATAATTGGAGGTTTAGAGAATATTTCAAAAAACCTCTTCAAAGTCAGCACATAGCGACAGGATTAAAATTCACCAGCCAATCCCATGCTGGCCTCTTGGGAGGGATGTGTGAAAGGAGGAATAATGAGAAACCACCAGAAACGTGAAACAATTCAAACTCGTTGACTAATGAGACTTCTTTCACCCAACTAACCTCTTGAGCCAATGACCATGTGTTTCTCTGCCCGCACTGCTGGTACTCACACTGCTGTATCTGAGTTACTCCTGGTCAATTTTGTGCCGGGCTGGTTTAAGCTTTGCAGGAACAGGTGACTTTGGACCTATGGTTCCCAAAGCTCTCCACCACTGGGGGTTTTCCTCACCTCATCTCTGGGTCTGTTGTAGACTCATTGATAGAGATTGATTGCCATGATTAGTCATAAACTCCAGTATTGTTGTATCATGCGAGTACCGGGACGGTAGGAGGTGAACTCGATGGACCGTGGTCTTTTATCCTCAAGCAGTTCCCATGTTCCTATGTTGCCAGATAACCAAAACAGTGAACATTTCATCATTTCAGGCACCAAAGTTCTGCCCACACAACAGACAGCGCCTTGGGCCGTTTTACTACGTTAAAGGAGCTATATAAATCCAAATTGTTGTTGATGTTGGGCAGGAGGAGACAATGGGAAGATCTTTACCAGCTGTTATGAAGCCCATGCAGTGATCACGGATTTTCCCACGGTTCTGTCCAGGAACAGGGCTGAGGATCCCCAGGGACAGGGCCATTTGTTCACAGGTTAGATCCGTGACTAATGTGAATCAGCCCAAGGAGAAGATTGGACTTTGTGCAAAGGTAATGAAAGTAACTAATACGAGACTAATTGACTGATCATTGTGAAGAGATAATGTGGAGTGAGGTGACCTAATTAGTCCTGTTAGTGACTGGACTCGCAGAAACAAAGTCTGAGGTGTCAGAAAGATTTAACATGTGGTTTGGCTCGAGGAGAACACAACTTATCTCAGAAAGACCTCAGTGATTCACGCACAGGGAATTATTTTGAAGCCACTTGTTATATAGTCAATGTTGCAAACATTTAGCACACAGCAAGGTCCATGAGATGACTGACCGGTTAATCAGGACAACATCCAGGCTTGGGCTCATAAGTGGCAAGTAACATTCACACCAGACAAGTGCCCGGCAATGACCATCTCCAACAAGAGAGAGTCTAACCACCCCCCCTTGACATTCAACGGAATTATCATCGCCGAATCCCCCACCATCAACATCCTGGGGGTCACCATTGACCAGAAACTTAACTGGACCAGCCATATAAATACTGTGGCTACAAGAGCAGGTCAGAGGCTGGGTATTCTGCAGCGAGTCACTCACCTCCTGACTCCCCAAAGCCTTTCCACCATCTACAAGGCACAAGTCAGGAGTGTGATGGAATACTCTCCACTTGCCTGGATGAGTGCAGCTCCAACAACACTCAAGAAGCTTGACACCATCCAGGACAAAGCAGCTCGCTTGATTGGCACCCCATCCACCACCCTAAACATTCATTCCCTTCACCACCGGCGCACTGTGGCTGCAGTGTGTACCATCCACAGGATGCACTGCAGCAACTCGCCAAGGCTTCTTCAACAGCACCTCCCAAACCCACAACCTCTACCACCTGGAAGGACAAGGGCAGCAGGCACATGGGAACAACACCACCTGCACGTTCCCCTCCAAGTCACACACCATCCCGATTTGGAAATATATCGCCATTCCTTCATCGTCACTGGGTCAAAATCCCGAAACTTCCTCCCTAACAGCACTGTGGGAGAACCTTCACCACACGGACTGCAGCGGTTCAAGAAGGCGGCTCACCACCACCTTCTCAAGGGCAATTAGGGATGGGCAATAAATGCCGGCCTCGCCAATGACGCCCACATTCCATGAACGAATAATAAAAATAAATCTGGTGTTGGTTGGCCCAGGACTCTGGGAGAACTTCATTGCTCTTCTTCAAATAGAGTCACAGGATTTTTAACATCCACTTGAAGCACTGGAGCAGGTAGACGGGGTCTCAGTTTAACATCTTAACTTAAGGACAGCATCTCCGATATTGCAGCACTCCCTCAGCACTGCACTAGAGTTTCCACACTCGGGTTTCCAGACTTCCCCCATTGACTGGGAGTCTCCAATAGTTTATATTGCCTCTCCTCATTCTTCCTACCAAAATGTATCACCTCACACTTCTCAGTGTTAAATTTCATCTTCCACGTGTTCACCCATCCTACCAGCCTGTCTATGTCCTCTTGAAGTCTATCACTATCCTCCTCAGTGTTTAATACACTTCCAAGATTTGTGTCATATGCAAATTTGGAAATTGTTCCCTGTACACCCAAGTCCAAGTTATTAATATATATCAAGAAAAGCAGTGGTCCTAGTACCGACCCCTGGGGAACACCACTGTATACCTCCCTCCTGTCCAAAAAACAATCGTTCACCACTACTTTGTTTCCTGTCATTTAGACAATTTTGTATCCATGCTGAAACTGTCCTTTTTATTCCATGGGCTTCAATTTTGCTGACAAGCCCATTATGTGGCACTTTATCAAACGCCTTTTGAAAGTCCATATACACAACATCCACCGCAATGCCCTCATTTATCTCGATTACCTGATTTCATGGACACAGACTATACCAGGGCACCATGAGGCCATTCACACAACACCAATCAGGCATTACTCTCTTACTATCAGTTACACATAGACTATCAATGAGCTATTACTGTTGATTATATGGGGAATCTGAGTGTTACCAGCACTACTATTAGTTATTGGTGCTGTTTCAGTGAGTTACTATTAATTACTAGTGGAATCAAAGCTTCTCCCACCTCTGGTTTCCACTCTCCCCCTCCCTCTGTTTCCCCTCTTCCTCTCCCTCGGTTTCCCCCTCCCTCGGTTACCCCTGCCCTTGGTTTCCCCTCACCTCCTGCTCACAGGTGGCCTCCTGGTTCTCAGAACTTCTCGCTGGCACAAAAATACTCAAGTACAGGGGACCCAACCTTTATAAACACAATAACATTTGCAAACATTACGTGGTCAGATGTCATGTGATCAGATGTCATGTGATCTGATGCCATGTGATCAGGTATCATGTGGTCAGATGTCACATGTCACATGATTCCACCTCCAGGAATACCTCCAACCAGCATAGACAACCCTAACTGTTGACCAAGCCTAGACTGTGTGTTAAAGACCTGGAGTGGGGTTTGAACTCACGATGTGGGGTATTGGGGTATAGACAGAATTCTGATCTTCGCAGTTCAAGGGGGCAGTTAGTCACGTGGACTGAAGACAGTTTCCAATAGGCACAATAATCAATCTTAAAAGGAGCTGCTATCTGTGTAGACGATGTTTGGGAACCTTGTCTCGTTTGTTTCCAAACACATAGGGGCGGGGCCCCATATTTATTGAGAGCAGAGACTTGAGAACTAGTGAGTGGCATGTGCCGTGTATCATGTGCCATGTGCCATGTGCCGTGTATCATGTGCCATGTGCCGTGTGCTGTGTATCATGTGCCGAGTGCCGTGTATCATGTGCCGTGTGCCATGTGCTGTGTATCATGTGCCGAGTGCCGTGTGCTGTGTATCATGTGCCGAGTGCCGTGTATCATGTGCCGTGTGCCGTGTGCTGTGTATCATGTGCCATGTGCCGTGTGCTGTGTACCAGATACCGTGTGCCGAGTGTAGGTGGAGCACCTAAAGTCCACCGATCCTACATATCAATTGGCAAAAGGCCCAAAGCTTCATGCAAATGAGGGGGGAGTCTCATCATAATGCAGCTGGAGCAGCCAATCAGGGCCCTGAAGAGGCGACCACCCTGGAAAGCTTTGGTTAGTTGTCCTGCAGATCTCTCCTGCTGGCAGGGTCACCAATGCCCAGGGTCACCAATGCCCAGGGTCACCAATGCCCAGGGTCACCAATGCCCAGGCCTCCAATGCCCAGGGTCACCAATGCCCAGGCCTCCAATGCCCACGGTCACCAATGCCCAGGCCTCCAATGCCCAGGGTCACCAATGCCCAGGCCTCCAATGCCCAGGGTCACCAATGCCCAGGCCTCCAATGCCCAGGGTCACCAATGCCCAGGCCTCCAATGCCCAGGGTCACCAATGCCCAGGCCTCCAATGATGTGGAGATGCCGGTGATGGACTGGGGTTAACAATTGTAAACAATTTTACAACACCAAGTTATAGTCCAACGATTTTATTTTTAATCCCACAAGCTTTCGGGGGCTTTCCCCTTCCTCAGGCAGTGTGGAAAAGACAATTTCGAATCCTTTGCATTTTAAGATCACAGAACAAAGCCTGGTGATTACTGCCCGTTGCCAAGGCAATCACAGTGAGCAGACAGAAAGGTGTCACCTAAAAAGGCCACCGAATATACAACCCCCCAAAAAAAGAGAGAGAGAGATAAGGAAGACAGTCAATGACCCGTTATATTAAAAACAGATAACATTTGTTCGCTGGTGGGGTAACGTGTAGCGTGACATGAACCCAAGATCCCGGTTGAGGCCGTCCTCATGGGTGCGGAACTTGGCTATCAATTTCTGCTCGACGATTTTGCGTTGTCGTGTGTCTCGAAGGCCGCCTTGGAGTACGCTTACCCGAAGGTCGGTGGCTGAATGTCCATGACTGCTGAAGTGTTCCCCGACAGGGAGAGAACCCTCCTGTTTGGCGATTGTTGCGCGGTGTCCGTTCATCCGTTGTCGCAGCGTCTGCATGGTCTCGCCAATGTACCATGCTCCGGGGCATCCTTTCCTGCAACGTATGAGGTAGACAACGTTGGCCGAGTCACAGGAGTATGAACCATGCACTTGGTGGGTGGTGTCCTCTCGTGTGATGGTGGTATCTGTGTCGATGATCTGGCATGTCTTGCAGAGGTTACCGTGGCGGGGTTGTGTGGTGTCGTGGACGCTGTTCTCCTGAAAGCTGGGTAATTTGCTGCGAACGATGGTCTGTTTGAGGTTGGGTGGCTGTTTAAAGGCGAGTAGTGGAGGTGTGGGGATGGCCATAGCGAGGTGTTCGTCATCATTGATGACATGTTGAAGGCTGCGGAGAACATGGCGTAGTTTCTCCGCTCCGGGGAAGTACTGGACGACGAAGGGTACTCTGTTGGTTGCGTCCCATGTTAGTCTTCTGAGGAGGTCTACGCGATTTTTCGCTGTGGCCCGTCGGAACTGTCGATCGATGAGTCGAGCTTCATATCCCGTTCTTACTAGGGCGTCTTTCAGCGTCTGTAGGTGTCCATCGCGTTCCTCCTCGTCTGAGCAGACCCTGTGTATTCGCAGGGCCTGTCCATAGGGGATGGCCTCTTTGACGTGGTTAGGGTGGAAGCTGGAAAAGTGGAGCATTGTGAGATTGTCCGTGGGCTTGCGGTAGAGTGAGGTGCTGAGGTGCCCGTCTTTGATGGAGATTCGTGTGTCCAAGAAAGAAACTTATTCTGAGGAGTAGTCCATGGTGAGCTTGATGGTGGGATGGAACTTGTTGATGTTATCGTGTAGTCTCTTTAGTGATTCCTCACCGTGGGTCCATAGAAAGAAAATGTCGTCGATGTATCTGGTGTATAGTGTTGGTTGGAGGTCCTGTGCAGTGAAGAAGTCGTGCTCGAACTTGTGCATGAAAATGTTGGCGTATTGGGGTGCGAATTTGGTCCCCATGGCTGTTCCGTGTGTTTGGGTAAAGAACTGGTTATTGAAGGTGAAGACATTGTGATCCAGGATGAAGCGGATGAGTTGTAGGATGGCGTCTGGAGATTGGCTGTTGTTGGTGTTGAGTATTGATGCTGTCGCAGCGATGCCGTCATCGTGGGGGATACTGGTGTAGAGTGCCGAGACGTCCATCGTGGTGAGAAGTGTTCCTGGTTCAACAGGTCCGTGGGTACTGAGTTTTTGTAGGAAGTCTGTAGTGTCGCGACAGAAGCTGGGGGTTCCCTGCACGATGGGTTTCAGGATGCCCTCGATGTATCCAGAGAGGTTCTCACACAGGGTTCCATTGCCTGATACGATAGGACGTCCGGGTGTGTTGGCTTTGTGTATCTTTGGGAGGCAGTAGAAGTCTCCCACGCGGGGACTACGTGGGATGAGAGTGCGTAGGATGTTTTGAAGGTCTGGATCGAAGGTCTTGATCAGTTTGTTGAGCTGATGGGTGTGTTCTTTGATCGGGTCTGCGGGTAACCGTCTGTAGTGTTCCTGGTTGTCCAGTTGTCGGTATGCTTCTTTGCAATAGTCCGTTCTGTTCTGTATGACGATGGCTCCTCCTTTGTCCGCTGGTTTGATGACGATGTTGCGGTTGGTCTTGAGACAGGCCTCCAATGCCCAGGGTCACCAATGCCCAGGCCTCCAATGCCCAGGGTCACCAATGCCCAGGCCTCCAATGCCCAGGGTCACCAATGCCCAGGGCCACCAATGCCCAGGGTCACCAATGCCCAGGGCCACCAATGCTCAGGTCTCCAGTGCCCAGGGCCACCAATGCTCAGGCCTCCAATGCCCAGGGCCTCCAGTGCCCAGGACTCCAATACCCAGGGCCTCTAATGCCCAGGGCCTCCAATGCCCAGGGCCTCTAGTGCCCAGGTCTCCAATGCCCAGGGCCTCCAATGCCCAGGCCTCCAGTACCCAGGGCCTCCAATGCTCAGGCCTCCAATGCCCAGGGCCTCCAGTGCCCAGGACTCCAATACCCAGGGCCTCTAATGCCCAGGGCCTCCAGTGCCCAGGCCTCCAATGCCCATGGCCTCCAGTGCCCAGGGCCTCTAGTGCCCAGGTCTCCAATGCCCAGGGCCTCCAATGCCCAGGCCTCCAGTACCCAGGGCCACCAATGCCCAGGCCTCCAGTGCCCAGGCCTCCAGTGCCCAGGGCCACCAGTGCCCAGGCCTCCAGTGCCCAGGCCTCCAATGCCCAGGGCCTCTAATGCCCAGGGCCTCTAATGCCCAGGCCTCCAATGCCCAGGGCCTCTAATGCCCAGGGCCTCCAGTGCCCAGGCTTCTAATGCCAAGGGCCACCTTTGCCCAAATCTTGAACTTGTGCTCCCCCCACATGAACAGGTGGCGACTGTGAACGACAGCTAGTGGCACTTCCTGCCATCTCGTTCAATCAGTCTCTGTACCATTCTGAGTGTCCCTGTGAATGGGGTAGGAAAGAGGAGGGCAAAAGGAGGACGAGGATCAGATCCTGTGTCGGGAAGGCCTCCTACTTTGTGTGTAGGGACACCAGATGATGACCCTTGTCCACCAGAGCTACATTCGCCACTGCCGATGTAAACAGCTGCTGACCAGCTGAATAAATAAAGATCTTAAGAGGCTCAGTGAATTCTTCGTCACCTCTGAACCTGGCTTTTCAATGGAAGACTTTCTGACCTTTCAACTCTACAGAAGTGGCCACAAAAAGCCTGCCTGTTCTCTTCCAATGTCATTGGTCCTCGAAGGGTTGTAACGTCACAGGGTGGACAAATTTATTCTTAAGAATAAACCAATGGGAACCACATTCTGCTGAACGGAACAGTGGAGTCACCTTGAAAGAAACTTTTGACAATGAGCAGAAATCTGGAGGCAAATCCGCAGAGAAACCTGCCTGGAATCAAAGTGTGAGAAGAAGAAATAAAATAGAATCAAAACACTGACGTCCCAAAGCTCCTGCTCCTATTAAATAATTGTAAACAATTTTACAACACCAAGTTATAGTCCAGCAATTTTATTTTAAATTCACAAGCTTTCGGAGGCTTCCTCCTTCGTCAGGTGAACGATGTGAAAATGAAATCCTCGAAATGAAATCGCATTTATAAATCACAGAACAATGCTTGGTGATTACAGACAGTTTTTTCAACTGCCCGTTGCCAAGGCAATCAGTGTGCAGACAGACAGGTGTTACCTGCAAGGTCTCCGAATATACAAATCACCAAAAAAAACAACAAACAAAAAAAAACAGAGATAGAGAGGTAGAAACATAGAAAAGACAGCAACTGACCCGTTATATTAAAAACAGATAACATTTGTTCGCTGGTGGGGTAACGTGTAGCGTGACATGAACCCAAGATCCCGGTTGAGGCCGTCCTCATGGGTGCGGAACTTGGCTATCAATTTCTGCTCGACGATTTTGCGTTGTCGTGTGTCTCGAAGGCCGCCTTGGAGTACGCTTACCCGAAGGTCGGTGGCTGAATGTCCTTGACTGCTGAAGTGTTCCCCGACTGGGAGGGAACCCTCCTGTTTGGCGATTGTTGCGCGGTGTCCGTTCATCCGTTGTCGCAGCGTCTGCATGGTCTCGCCAATGTACCATGCTCTGGGGCATCCTTTCCTGCAACGTATGAGGTAGACAATGTTGGCCGAGTCACAGGAGTATGAACCATGCACCTGGTGGGTGGTGTCCTCTCGTGTGATGGTGGTATCTGTGTCGATGATCTGGCAAGTCTTGCAGAGGTTACCGTGGCAGGGTTGTGTGGTGTCGTGGACGCTGTTCTCTTGAAAGCTAGGTAATTTGCTGCGAACGATGGTCTGTTTGAGGTTGGGCGGCTGTTTAAAGGCGAGTAGTGGAGGTGTGGGGATGGCCATAGCGAGGTGTTTGTCCTCATTGATGACATGTTGAAGGCTGCGGAGAACATGGCGTAGTTTCTCCGCTCCAGGGAAGTACTGGACGACAAAGGGTACTCTGTTGGTTGCGTCCCATGTTAGTCTCCTGAGGAGGTCTATGCGATTTTTTGCTGTGGCCCTATTAAATAGGAACAGTTTGACAATTGGGCTGTTGGCGAAAAGGCCAATAAGCAGTGAGAGGGAGTGTCGAATCCTGCATTGTATCTGTGGCACCTGAACACAGCTTTACTCTCACATCCGCACAGTATCTGCTGCACGTCGCTCAGTCTGTGCAGAAGTGGGTGATGTTTTCTGATTATTTCACACGTCCACCCAGAGCTGGCTGTTCTGGACTTTGATATGGAGTGAGGGAAAGTCTGTGAGGAGGATAACCTCAATCCTCTATAATGGCTTTAGTCGCTGCCAATGGAGACACCATCCATGGAGCAAGTCCACAACCTCATTCTGTTCCTTGCCCAACAACAAGCCCCAAATGTAACATCAGTGGCCTGGATCCAGACACTCAGGAAAATAAAATGAATCCAGAGAGGATTTTGTACGGCCTCCAGCTTGACCTTTTATGGGTCTCTATGCCTGGACTCCATTCCTGATTGGCTAAGCACAAAAAGCAGAAGAGATACCCCCACATCATCTGGTCATAAGCTCGTGCCCACCCCAGGGACTTAAACACATCATCTAGGATGATGTTTCAGTGCCAGTACCGAAGGATTGTTGCAGGTACCTTTTTCGGATGAGACATTAAACCAAGGCCCCGTCTGCCCTCTCAGGTGGAGGTAAAAGATTCCATGGCACTATTTGAAGAAGAGCAGAGGGAATTCTCCCCGGTGTCCTGACCAATAGTTATTCCTCAACCAACATCACTGAAAACAGATTATCTGGTCATTTATTTCATTGCTGTTTGTGGGATCTTGCTGTGCTCAAATTGTATGCCGTGTTTCCTACATTGCAACAATGATTACACTTCAAAAAGTACTTTGTTGGCTGTAAAGCACCTTGAGACGTCCTGGGATGTGAAAGGTGCTATATAAATGCAAGTTCTTTTACCTTTTTAACAATGGTTCCGTGTTTCAGTGGGGTCAATTTTCTCCCCCTTTGCCTGGGATTAATGGGGGGGTGACGGCCTTAGAATGGGGGTCAGGGGTCTTACTGTCCCGTTAACACTGGCGATGCGGCCAGTGCCATTTTGAAAGGGGCCTCCCACCGGGTGTCCAAAGCACTCGCGTGTTCCAGGCGATAGGCCCCTTTTAATCTGGGAATCGGGGTGGTGTGATGGGCTGGAATGTGGGCTTGTGTGGCCCTGTCCATCTTTATCCTGCCTCAGGGACAGGTACGACTCCAAGAATAACATCCTGAGGCCTTGTTAATATGCTGAAGGTGGTGCCTGTCCCTCAGTTACTCACAGCCTGTCTCCCTAAACATCAAACGTCCCCTCTTTCTCTGTATTGGACTGAGTGAATTGTTGGCCCTCGTGTTGCAGGCAGACTACACGAGTTCTCTGATACCAGCCATGCCAATGGGACAGCTAGTTACTGCGGTTACCATGGATACTGTTGCCACGTTACAGTGGATACTCTGTGATCTGGGACCTGCTGATGTATTCATGGGATCTGGCCAAACCTTATATTTAATTAATTAACATTTAATTAATAGCTTTTTAATAATTTAATGAAACTGCTTGTTGTGGGTGTGTCTTTGGTAAAGAAAGAAGCTGTAATTGGGCAGAGTGAATATTAAAAATGTCCCTTCCATGGATTCCGGAACAAGTTACATGAAATAATGACACATTAGCAATGGGCAGGTGGGTTATTAGTGAGAATCCGATCTCTGCGCACTCACCCCGATGTGTACAGTCCCTGCACAAAGTGCATCCCACTGTTCTTTTATTGTGAATGATTTGAGCGCAGATGGACTGAAGTCAACTCTTCTTGTCTTATCTTTCATCTCATTCCCAGGAACATTTATTTTGTGACTTGTTACTGGGTCACATCGATGCCATAATAGTTCCTTAATGCCACAATCTCTCATTTGTTCCATAAATCTAACACTCACTCACTCAGCTGTGCTTTACCTCGTTCCTGTTGAATGTTGAAGCTTTATAATTCCACCCCCCCCGTCCTGTCACTCCCCACCCCCTCCCCCCCACCCCCTACCCCTCCCCCTCCCCTACCCCTCCCCTACCCCCCTCACCCCCAAATCCATCCTCTGACACCTGAGTCAGCCAAATCGTTGACTGTACCAGACGATCGATCCCTGTCACCGTGAGCTGCCACAGGATGAGGAGACGAGGCTCCTGGATTCAAACATCCTGCTCCTCTGGTCCCCGTCTCCTTTTTGTTCACCATTAACTATTGGAGAATCCACAGCCCAGAAACACAGCCCTCTCTGAGCAGGTACCACTGCTCGATCAGTCTGAAGGAGAGAGAGCTCTGTTCAGGAGAATGGCCAGCACTGCCCTCCAATTGCTGGGATATTTCACTGGGATATTAGGATGGATTATGGTTTGCGGAACTATTGGAATGTTGCAGTGCAAAGTAACTCCCTACATTGGGAATACTATTGTGACCTCTGAGATGATGTGGATGAACTGTATCTATCATGCCACAGGCTATGTACAGTGCAAGACGTGTGAATCTCAGTTGGCACTTCCACCAGACATCCAGCTGGCCAGAGCCCTCGTGTGGCATGTCCATCGTTTCAGGGTTTTCAGCCATTACTTTGTCGAGTTTGGGGATGAAATTCACCAAGTTTGAGTGGGAAGATGAGAGGTTCAAGGCGAAGGTGACTGTGATTGGTGGGCTGGGTGTTCTTATCCCAGTATCCAGCTCAGCAAACTCCATCATTGTGGACTTTTACAACCACCAGGTGCCCGTCATCTTAAAGAGGGAACTGGGAAATGCTCTATTCCTGGGTTGGGGCTCCTCGTGTATCCTGGACATTGGAGGACGCCTTCTCTGCTGCTTCTGGTCAGAAAGGCCAGAGTATCGACAAGCCCATCAAAGGATCCACGTGTTAGGTCACATTGAATCTCAGAGTAAACCCCCAGGCAGAGGGTTTACCATGACGTAGTACGTCTGAGGAGAGAGACTGGAGACGGAGTTTGATCTGTTTTGCTGTTGGCTTCTCTCGTGACCCACTTCTCCTCGTATGGTTGAGCTTCACTTGTCCTTTCGTCCTGTTGGATCAAAGTATCAAATGATCCATTGCAGAGAGCGGCTCAATCTGAGTTTATCCGAGTCTATCCCAGTCTATCCCAGTCTATCCGAGTCTATCCCAGTTTATCCCAGTCTATCCCAGTCTATCCCAGTTTATCCGAGTCTACCCCAGTTTATCCGAGCCTATCCCAGTCTATCCCAGTTTATCCCAGTTTATCCAAGCCTATCCCAGTCTATCCCAGTTTATCCGAGTCTATCCCAGTTTATCCGAGTCTATCCCAGTTTATCCCAGTCTATCCGAGTCTATCCCAGTTTATCCCAGCCTATCTGATCTGTCCTCGGACAACATGCAGGAAAGAATCCAAATTCCTTACATCAGCATTACGGAAGAGAGAGTTTGAACTAATTCATCCGACAACATCGGTTAGAAGATCATTTAAAACTGGACCTTACTTGGTTTGTAGATAGAGACAGCACTCTGACAAATGCAACACTGGACAGGGACTGGAGAGAGAGAGAGAGGGGGGCCAGAGAGGGAGAGGGGCCAAAGAGAGGGCCAGAGAGGGAGAGGGGCCGGAGAGAGGGCCGGAGAGGGAGAGAGGCCGGAGAGAGGGCCGGAGAGGGAGAGGGGCCGGAGAGAGGGCCGGAGAGGGCCGGAGAGGGAGAGGGGCCGGAGAGAGGGCCGGAGAGGGAGAGGACAGGACCGCTGCTGGGATCATGGTGTTTGCTGAGTTGGAATCAATAATGTTTCCACATTAGGCGACAAGTTGTTGAAAAAAATTGTCTTCTAATTTAACAATCAGGCTGAAATGGATTGTCCAACTGGAAAACAGACAGGTGCTGACTCAGGGAGGAGGGGTGGGTCGGTGGGTGGGGATTTGGGGAGGAGGGGGGTCAGTGGGTGGGGACTGGGGGAGGAGGGGGAGTCGGTGGGTGGGTATTGGGGAGGAGGCGGGTCTGTGGGTGGGGAGGGGGGGCAGTGGGTGGGGATTTGGGGAGGAGGGGGGCAGTGGGTGGGTATTGGGGGAGGAGGGGGTCAGTGGGTGGGGATTTGGGGAGGAGGGGGGCAGTGGGTGGGGATTTGGGGAGGAGGGGGTCAGTGGGTGGGGATAGGGGAGCAGTGGGTGGGTATTGGGGGAGGAGGGGGTCAGTGGGTGGGGATAGGGGAGGAGGGGGGCAGTGGGTGGGGATTTGGGGAGGAGGGGGGCAGTGGGTGGGTATTGGGGGAGGAGGGGGTCAGTGGGTGGGGATAGGGGAGGAGGGGGCAGTGGGTGGGTATTGGGGGAGGAGGGGGTCAGTGGGTGGGGATAGGGGAGGAGGGGGGCAGTGGGTGGGGATTTGGGGAGGAGGGGGGTCGGTGGGTGGGTATTGGGGAGGAGGGAAGTTGGTGGCGCTTGTGGGAGGATGGGGGTGGGTGGAGATTGGGGAGGAGGGGGTTCAGTGGGTGGGGACTGGGGAGGAGGAGGGTCGGTGGGTGGGGATTGAGGGATGGTGGTCAGTCATAACAGGAGGGCAAGTACAGGAACAGGGGGCGTTCCCGCTACACTGAAAACTCTGACACCAATGGAGGACCTTGCCTTCAACGTTATTGGCAGAGAGAGGGCCAGAGAAAGCCAGGGCCGGAGGCCAGAGGTCAGAGGTCAGAGTGTTTCAATGTCCAATTAGTGTGAGCTGCCCTCGCTAATTCACTGCTGCATCATGTATGTGACATGAAGCTTCGTTTATTGGACAGTTCCTCCCTGGTAGAATTATCTCTCATTAAGGCTGTTTGTGGCGGTGTTTTCTGTTGCTATAGTAACAAGTCCAAAGCATAATCTTAAAAAATAGAAGTGTCACCTCAGGATTGCGAGGCTCAGTAACTCCCTCTAGAGGGCCAGAAACTCCCTCCGGAGGGCCAGAAACTCCCTCTGACCTTCAGTTATATCATCAATATTGGGCATGGATAAGAATGATTTGGCAAAATGAAGTGTAAGGAATGTTAAAGCGAGTCCTTATGTGGATTTTATTGAGGACTGTCCCAGAACTCCCTGCTATATTAAATTCTAGTAGAACAGACACACACACAGGACACTAACGACAACGGGACATCATTCCCAGGAGCTCCTCCAGTTTTCCACCTGGCTCCTCTTCCTGCAGTGATTCTCCCCATAACTAGTCCCCACCAGCCTGCACTGACTCCCCCTCGATTTTCACCCACCTCCCCTCCCTTTTCTTATACTACAAAAAATTGACCTTTAAACCCCAATTTTAGGTGATGTAATGCCTCATAAATAAGTGCATTGAGGGTGTAATGGAGGTGAGTGTGAAGTTCGGGCAGCTGTGCTTAATCTCGGCCCATAATACACATCACACACATTTCCGGTTAGGTCTACGTCAGGCACAGGAAGCTCCCACTGGAAATAGACAAACAACGTGACACTGTGACAATGTGACACTGTGACAATGTGACAATGTCAGGTCTGTGAATCAATGACACTGAACGCTTGGATGGGTTCAGTGGTTGTGGCCCTGTAGTTGCGTTCTCTCTCTCTCTCTCTCTCTTTCTCTTTCTCGCTCTCTTTCTCGCTCTCTTTCTCGCTCTCTTTCTCAGTCCCAGGACATTGCTGCAGGAGTTCCTCAGGGCAGTGTCCTCGGCCCAACCATCTTCAGCTGCTTCATCAATGACCTTCCCTCCATCATAAGGTCAGAAATGGGGATGTTTGCTGATGATTGCACAGTGTTCAGTTCCATTCGCAACCCCTCAGATAATGAAGCAGTCCGTGCCCACATGCAGCAAGACCTGGACAACATCCAGGCTTGGGCTCATAAGTGGCAAGTAACATTCGTGCCAGACAAGTGCTAGGCAATGATCATATCCAACAAGAGAGAGTCTAACCACCTCCCCTTGACATTCAACGGCATTACCATCGCTGAATCCCCCACCATCAACATCCTGGGGGTCACCATTGACCAGAAACTTAACTGGACCAGCCATATAAATACTGTGGCTACAAGAGCAGGTCAGAGGCTGGGTATTCTGCAGTGAGTGACTCACCTCCTGACACCCCAAAGCCTTTCCACCATCTACAAGGCACAAGTCAGGATGGAATACTCTCCACTTGCCTGGATGAGTGCAGCTCCAACAACACTCAAGAAGCTCGACACCATCCAGGACAAAGCAGCCCGCTTGATTGGCACCCTATCCACCACCCTAAACATTCACTCCCTTCACCACCGGCGCACTGTGGCTGCAGTGTGTACCATCCACAGGATGCACTGCAGCAACTCGCCAAGGCTTCTTCGACAGCACCTCCCAAACCCGCGACCTCTACCACCTAGAAGGACAAGAGCAGCAGGCGCATGGGAACAACACCACCTGCACGTTCCCCTCCAAGTCACACACCATCCCGACTTGGAAACATATCGCCGTTCCTTCATCGTCGCTGGGTCCAAATCCTGGAACTCCCTCCCTAACAGCACTGTGGGAGAACCTTCACCACACGGACTGCAGCGGTTCAAGAAGGCGGCTCACCACCACCTTCTCAAGGGGCAATTAGGGATGGGCAATAAATGCCGGCATCGCCAGTGACGCCCACATCCCAAGAATGAATCAAAGGCAGGACAGTCTGAGTATCCTGCGATCCAGGCCCCAGTGCTGTCGAACCACCTCTAGCTGCTTCAGGCACTGCTGGTGATGTCCTGAGGCAGAAGCAGCATCACAAAGTTACCCCTCAGAGCTGGGTTGTGGAACCTGTACAAGATTATTGCTGCAAGTTAATAAGAACACTGTTTCATGCTTCACGTGGCTGATGAGTTTCCAAAGTATGTTCCTTGGCAGCCCATCAGGTACAAGCTTGGACACTTAATATTCCCTCACATTTGCCATTGGTTATGTGCAGGATTGGAGAGGGCAATGGGATTGTCCCCACTGACTGCAGATCAGGTATTACAGTAAAGGGAGGTCAATCTTTCGATAAAGATGCAGTTTGTGCATCCCAAGGATGTGCCATTCGCTGTGCAATGACATTGTGTGATACAACAGTATAAAGAGAACGGATTAATACATGGGATTAATAAACACAATAGATTTCTGTTGGTCTGTTACTTATGTTTAAAATACCTGCAGTTAAATGTATGTCTAAGAACAGACTGTTCAAACATTGTGCGCTGAGGACTGATACTGCTAACGTGACTGTTACTGAGACGATTATCTTTACAAACAATGTTCCTGTGCTGTTCTGCCGCGGTCTCTGAATCACAAAACTGCTGCTGGCGCAGCACAATTAATGAGACGGACCTTCAAGTAAATGAAGCTCATTCCACCTGTCGTCTTTCGACTCACAATCACTGTGGGAAAACCCCGAGTGCTGCCTTCTCTCGAATCTTTACTCAGTGTGAATGATGAGGTACAATTTAAAAGAAGGATTTGTTCATTTTAAAAACAAAAGGGTGTCCTCAGCCAGCAGTCCCTTGGTATGTTGTTGGGAAGTGATGGCTGATATCTGAATCTCACACTCCTGCACACAACAGCTGCACTCCTGCAAATGCATTTTTGCTTTGCACAAAAATAAGATATGGAACCATCAGTTTCAGCAGATGCACTCATGGAATGAATGTGTTTCACACTTTACCGCCCTCCAATTCTAACATTACAAACTGTTTGACCACTCGTTAATATTTGACCATACAGGGAGATCACTGACAGACGCTCGCACCATTGGACACTTCAGACGGCAACTTTGCAACCAACAGAAACTGGCACCAATAGCATCCCATAAAAAGTGTTCTCCACGATCAGGGCCCCTGAACGAGCAATCGTGACAATAGGAGCCTCTTATAAAAATTAAAAGAATCGGACTTGAATTTTTTGTTTTGCTGACTGTGTCTGTTATGAAATTTTGAGCTATAATTGATTAATTGATGTGACGTTGACTTTATAAAGTGGCTGGACTTTGAAGAATGCTGAGCTGGAATATGATCCTTTCGTCCCTGCAACCTGAGCCCAAACTGATGAAAGTTCCTCACTCTCATGGCTCGAAATAAGATGGTCTTTGGGGACAGTCTCAGCACAGTCCCCAGAGGCCAGGATGGAAAGGAAAGAAAAGAACTTGCATTTCTATAGCGCCTTTCACAACCTCAGGACGTCCCAAAGTGCTTTACAGCCAATGAAGTACTTTTGTGATGTGTAGTCGTTGCTGTAATGTAGGAAATGTGGCAGCCAATTTGCGCACAGCAAGATCCCACAAACAGCAATGTGATAGTGACCAGATAATCTGCCTTTTTAGTGAAGTTGGTTGAGGGATAAATATTGGTCCAGGACACTGGGGAGAACTCCCTACTCTTCTTCAGATAGTGTCTGTGGGATCTTTTACATCCACCTGAGAGGGCAGATGGAGACTCCCGTGTTCAACATAGTGTGGGATTTAACCATTACCATCCCTGTACAATTACAGTGCCTGAGAATAGTCCGCAGTGAGGTTACACCTGACTTTGTTACTGCACAGATTCCTGGGGGGAAGGCTCAGTCTGCCTGACTACAACATGTCAATGATTCCCTCAACAGCTTCACACAACAGATAAAAGACGTGATATAAAACATATAAATGGGTCTATCATTAAATGCCTGTGCTCTCCTCCACTCACTCACATTTACAAGGTGTAATATATCAGGGACCGCACATCGGAAAATCATCACTCCCTCCTTCGACTTAAATCATCATCACAGCTCAGGGATGTGGAGAAATCTGAGAGCCTGTCAGTATCGGAGAGCAAGGGAGCAACGGAGGTAGGAACCATGGGAGCAACGGAGGAAGGAACCAAGGGAGCAACGGAGGAAGGAACCAAGGGAGCAACGGAGGAAGGAACCAAGGGAGCAACGGAGGAAGGAACCATGGGAGCAACGGAGGAAGGAACCAAGGGAGCAACGGAGGAAGGAACCAAGGGAGCAACGGAGGAAGGAACCAAGGGAGCAACGGAGGAAGGAACCATGGGAGCAACGGAGGAAGGTACCAAGGGAGCAACGGAGGAAGGAACCAAGGGAGCAACGGAGGAAGGAACCAAGGGAGCAACGGAGGAAGGAACCAAGGGAGCAACGGAGGAAGGAACCAAGGGAGCAACGGAGGAAGGAACCAAGGGAGCAACGGAGGAAGGAACCATGGGAGCAACGGAGGAAGGAACCAAGGGAGCAACGGAGGAAGGAACCAAGGGAGCAACGGAGGAAGGAACCAAGGGAGCAACGGAGGAAGGAACCATGGGAGCAACGGAGGAAGGAACCAAGGGAGCAACGGAGGAAGGAACCAAGGGAGCAACGGAGGAAGGAACCAAGGGAGCAACGGAGGAAGGAACCAAGAGAGCAACGGAGGAAGGAACCAAGAGAGCAACGGAGGAAGGAACCAAGAGAGCAACGGAGGAAGGAACCAAGGGAGCAACGGAGGAAGGAACCAAGGGAGCAACGGAGGAAGGAACCAAGAGAGCAACGGAGGAAGGAACCAAGAGAGCAACGGAGGAAGGAACCAAGGGAGCAACGGAGGAAGGAACCAAGAGAGCAACGGAGGAAGGAACCAAGAGAGCAACGGAGGAAGGAACCAAGAGAGCAACGGAGGAAGGAACCAAGAGAGCAACGGAGGAAGGAACCAAGAGAGCAACGGAGGAAGGAACCAAGGGAGCAACGGAGGAAGGAACCAAGGGAGCAACGGAGGAAGGAACCAAGAGAGCAACGGAGGAAGGAACCAAGGGAGCAACGGAGGAAGGAACCAAGAGAGCAACGGAGGAAGGAACCAAGAGAGCAACGGAGGAAGGAACCAAGGGAGCAACGGAGGAAGGAACCAAGAGAGCAACGGAGGAAGGAACCAAGAGAGCAACGGAGGAAGGAACCAAGGGAGCAACGGAGGAAGGAACCAAGAGAGCAACGGAGGAAGGAACCAAGAGAGCAACGGAGGAAGGAACCAAGGGAGCAACGGAGGAAGGAACCAAGGGAGCAACGGAGGAAGGAACCAAGGGAGCAACGGAGGAAGGAACCAAGGGAGCAACGGAGGAAGGAACCAAGGTCAGCAACGGAGGAAGGAACCAAGGGAGCAACGGAGGAAGGAACCAAGGGAGCAACGGAGGAAGGAACCAAGGGAGCAACGGAGGAAGGAACCAAGGGAGCAACGGAGGAAGGTACCAAGGGAGCAACGGAGGAAGGTACCAAGGGAGCAACGGAGGAAGGAACCAAGGGAGCAACGGAGGAAGGAAGCGATGGAGCACCGGAGGAAGACCGGAGAAATGGAGGAACAGAGGAACAGAGCAATGGAGGAAGGGACAAAGGGAGCAACTGGGCAAGGCAGGATAGAAGCAATGAAACAATGGAGCAATGAAGCAATGGAGGAAGGAACCAATGGAGCAACGGAGGAAGCAAGCAATGGAGGAACGGAGTAACGGAGCAATAGAGAAAAGGAGCAATGGAGCGAGGGAGGAAAGAAGCAATGAAGCAATGGAGCAATGGAGCAAGTCTGAATTTGGAGCCGTAAACTGCTTCTGGACGGAACGTCTGGAGCTACAGAGAGTATAAGATATAGGGACAGGAGGAGGCAATTCAGCCCCTCGAGCCTGTTCCGCCATTCAGTTCAGTGACACACTCGCTCACCTGACGAAGGAGAAAGCCTCCGAAAGCTTGTGATTTTCAAATAAAACAGTTGGACAATAACCTGGTGTTGTAAGATTCCTTACATTTGTCAACCCCAGTCCATCACCGGCATCTCCACATCAAGGCCATTCAGTTAGATCATGGTTGATTTGTATCTTAACTTCTACAAAGGGACACCATTGATCCCATTACACAGCGACACCACTGATCCCATTACACAGTGACATCACTGATCCCATTACACAGTGACACCACTCATCCCATTACACAGTGACACCACTCATCCCATTACACAGTGACACCACTCATCCCATTACACAGTGACACCACTTATCCCATTACACAGTGACACCACTGATCCCATTACACAGTGACATCACTGATCATATTACACAGTGACACCACTGATCCCATTACACAGTGACACCACTGATCCCATTACACAGTGACACCACTCATCCCATTACACAGTGACACCACTTATCCCATTACACAGTGACACCACTTATCCCATTACACAGTGACACCACTGATCCCATTACACAGTGACATCACTGATCATATTACACAGTGACACCACTGATCCCATTACACAGTGACACCACTGATCCCATTACACAGCGACACCACTGATCCCATTACACAGTGACACCACTCATCCCATTACACAGTGACACCACTCATCCCATTACATAGTGACACCACTCATCCCATTACACAGTGACACCACTCATCCCATTACACAGTGACACCACTGATCCCATTACACAGTGACATCACTGATCATATTACACAGTGACACCACTGATCCCATTACACAGTGACATCACTGATCATATTACACAGTGACATCACTGATCATATTACACAGCGACACCACTGATCATATTACACAGTGACACCACTGATCCCATTACACAGTGACACCACAGATCCCATTACAAAGTGACACCACAGATCCCATTACACAGCGACACCACTGATCCCATTACACAGCGACACCACTGATCCCATTACACAGTGACATCACTGATCACATTACACAGTGACATCACCGATCTCATTACACAGCGACACCACTAATCCCATTACACAGTGACACCACTGATCCCATTACACAGTGACATCACTGATCCCATTACACAGTGACATCACTGATCCCATTACACGGTGACATCACTGACCGTATTACACAGCGACACCACTGATCGCATTACACAGCGACACCACTGATCGCATTACACAGCGACACCACTGATCGCATTACACAGTGACACCACTGATCCCATTACACAGTGACACCACAGATTCCATTACAAAGTGACACCACAGATCCCATTACACAGCGACACCACTGATCCCATTACACAGCGACACCACTGATCCCATTACACAGCGACACCACTGATCCCATTACACAGTGACACCACAGATCCCATTACAAAGTGACACCACAGATCCCATTACACAGCGACACCACTGATCCCATTACACAGCGACACCACTAATCCCATTACACAGTGACACCACTGATCCCATTACACAGTGACATCACTGATCCCATTACACAGTGACATCACTGATCCCATTACACAGTGACATCACTGATCCCATTACACAGTGACACCACTGATCGCATTACACGGTGACACCACTGACCGCATTACACAGCGACACCACTGATCGCATTACACAGCGACACCACTGATCCCATTACACAGTGACACCACTGATCCCATTACACAGCGACATCACTGATCGCATTACACAGTGACATCACTGATCACATTACACAGTGACATCACTGATCGCATTACACAGCGACACCACTGACCGTATTACACAGTGACACCACTGATCCCATTACACAGCGACACCACTGATCGCATTAAACAGTGACACCACTGATCCCATTACACAGTGACACCACTGATCCCATTACACAGTGACACCACTGATCCCATTACACAGTGACACCACTGATCGCATTACACAGTGACACCACTGATCCCATTACTCAGTAACATCACTGATCCCATTACACAGCAACACCACTGATCCCATTACACAGCAACACCACTGATCCCATTACACAGCGACACCACTGATCCCATTACACAGCGACACCACTGATCCCATTACATAGTGACACCACTGATCACATTACACAGTGACATCACTGATCACATTGCACAGTGACACCACTGATCCCATTACATAGTGACACCACTGATCCCATTACATAGTGACACCACTGATCCCATTACACAGCGACACCACTGATCCCATTACATAGTGACACCACTGATCGCATTACACAGTGACACCACTGATCCCATTACACAGTGACATCACTGATCACATTACACAGCGACACCACTGATCCCATTACATAGTGACACCACTGATCCCATTACACAGTGACACCACTGATCCCATTACACAGTGACATCACTGATCACATTACACAGCGACACCACTGATCCCATTACACAGTGACATCACTGATCACATTACACAGTGACACCACTGATCCCATTACACAGTGACACCACTGATCCCATTACACAGTGACATCACTGATCGCATTACACAGTGACACCACTGATCCCATTACACAGTAACATCACTGATCCCATTACACAGCAACACCACTGATCCCATTACACAGCAACACCACTGATCCCATTACACAGCGACACCACTGATCCCATTACACAGCGACACCACTGATCACATTACATAGTGACACCACTGATCGCATTACACAGTGACACCACTGATCACATTACATAGTGACACCACTGATCGCATTACACAGCGACACCACTGATCCCATTACATAGTGACACCACTGATCGCATTACACAGTGACACCACTGATCCCATTACACAGCGACACCACTGATCCCATTACATAGTGACACCACTGATCACATTACACAGTGACATCACTGATCACATTGCACAGTGACACCACTGATCCCATTACATAGTGACACCACTGATCGCATTACACAGTGACACCACTGATCCCATTACATAGTGACACCACTGATCGCATTACACAGCGACACCACTGATCCCATTACATAGTGACACCACTGATCGCATTACACAGTGACACCACTGATCCCATTACACAGTGACACCACTGATCCCATTACACAGTGACACCACTGATCGCATTACACAGTGACATCACTGATCCCATTACACAGTGACACCACTGATCACATTACACAGTGACACCACTGATCGCATTACACAGTGACATCACTGATCCCATTACACAGTGACACCACTGATCGCATTACACAGTGACACCACTGATCCCATTACACAGTGACATCACTGATCACATTACACAGCAACACCACTGATCCCATTACACAGTGACATCACTGATCCCATTACACAGTGACATCACTGATCCCATTACACAGTGACACCACTGATCCCATTACACAGTGACACCACTGATCCCATTACACAGTGACACCACTGACCCCATTACACAGTGACACCACTGATCGCATTACACAGTGACATCACTGATCCCATTACACAGTGACACCACTGATCCCATTACACAGTGACACCACTGATCCCATTACACAGTGACACCACTGATCCCATTGCACAGTGACATCACTGATCACATTACACAGCAACACCACTGATCCCATTACACAGCAACACCACTGATCGCATTACACAGTGACACCACTGATCCCATTACACAGCGACATCACTGCTCACATTACACAGTGACACCACTGATCACATTACACAGCAACACCACTGATCGCATTACACAGTGACACCACTGATCCCATTACACAGTGACATCACTGATCACATTACACAGCAACACCACTGATCCCATTACACAGTAACACCACTGATCCCATTACACAGTGACACCACTGATCCCATTACACAGTAACACCACTGATCCCATTACACAGTGACACCACTGATCCCATTACACAGTGACACCACTGATCCTGTTACACGGGACTGTCTGACCTGTGCAATTAGACAGAATCTTTTTACAGAAGGGTATGTTTTTCTCTGTCGTGGTTCGAGTGAATTGTTTGCTTGTTCGGAGAGCACAGTGGGTATTTTATCAGAGGAAACACTGACTGGGATCAGGGAGAAGGAGGTGTGTTTCTGGGTGGAGAAGGGGTTGCAGGATCTGGTGAGAAAGCCATTAGTTGGGCCTGACCTATCAAAATGGGCTAGTCTGGTTTTGTTTGTAAATGAGCTTGAACAGTGACCTTCCCTAATTCCTGTCTCCGTGCACCAATCATAGTCTGCTCCCAACTGTCACCTAGCAACAGCAGCACATTAATCACCACAGTGGAAAGTCTTTGTTTTGCTGAGTTATTAAATGATTTAATGAGTGGGAGTGATGGCGATTTGCAAATTCCCAAATCACAATGGCTCCGGGGGAAGAGGGTTCACATTAGGACCTCCTGCCCCAGACCGGGATCTCCTGTCCCAGACCGGGATCTCCTGCCCCAGACCGGGATCTCCTGCCCCAGACCGGGATCTCCTGCCCCAGACGGGGACCTCCTGCCCCAGACCGGGACCTCCTGCCCCAGACGGGGACCTCCTGCCCCAGACGGGGACCTCCTGCCCCAGACGGGGACCTCCTGCCCCAGACCGGGACCTCCTGCCCCAGACGGGGACCTCCTGCCCCAGACCGGGATCTCCTGCCCCAGACCGGGATCTCCTGCCCCAGACGGGGACCTCCTGCCCCAGACGGGGACCTCCTGCCCCAGACCGGGATCTCCTGCCCCAGACCGGGATCTCCTGCCCCAGACCGGGATCTCCTGCCCCAGACGGGGATCTCCTGCCCCAGACCGGGATCTCCTGCCCCAGACGGGGACCTCCTGCCCCAGACGGGGACCTCCTGCCCCTGCGGGACTTTCAGCTCGGACACTCAGTGAGCGCAGTACCGGTATGCAAATGAGGGCAAAGTGGACAACCGGGGACTGTGCCTCTGTGTAGCAGACTCGAGGGGCTGAATGGCCTCCTCCTGTTCCTATGTTCCTATGTAGTGATCATGCAAAACACACAGGGAGAAAATCCATTAGCACCACTGGCGTCTCTTGAGATTTTAGACTATTTGCCCTGGAAGGAATTTTGGATCATTTCATATTCGGATGAGTCGATTGTTAGAATCAGTCCACAAGAGTTCAATCTGTAATCCCCAGTGCTTTCCACATTCCACATTCCACATCAGCCCGGGGCAGTGGAGGTTGGTTCAGATATTTCAGTAAACATTCCCGTGTAATCTGTTGGATTGGGGGTCAGTGGGGTTCAGTGGTCAGTAAAAGTCAGTGGGGGTCAGTGGGGGTCATTGGGGGTCAGTGGAGGTCAGTGGGGGTCAAGGACAGTCAGCGGTCAGTGGGGGTCAGTAGGGGTCAGTGGGTGTTAGTGGTCAGTATGGGTCAGTGGGGTTGCTGCGGGTCAGTGGGGGTCAGTCGCCAGGAGCCCTAACCCAGCAGGGCAGCAGTTTTACCTGGCAGCTCAATTGGCTGGGCATGGGGACCTGGGAAGGGTCAATCCTTTCACTTATTGTTCACCTAGAGTCATAGAGTTATAGAGTTATACAGCACGGATAGAGGCCCTTCGGCCCATCGTGTCCGCGCCGGCCATCAGCCCTGTCCACTCTAATCCCATATTCCAGCATTTGGTCCGTAGCCTTGTATGCTATGGCATTTCAAGTGCTCATCCAAATGCTTCTTGAATGTTGTGAGGGTTCCTGCCTCCACAACCCTTTCAGACAGTGAGTTCCAGACTCCAACCACCCTCTGGGTGAAAAAGTTCTTTCTCAAATCCCCTCTAAACCTCCCGCCTTTTACCTTGAATCTATGTCCCCTTGTTATAGAACCCTCAACGAAGGGAAAAAGCTCCTTAGTATCCATCCTATCTGTGCCCCTCATAATTTTGTACACCTCAATAATGTCCCCCCTCAGCCTCCTCTGCTCCAAGGAAAACAAACCCAATCTTCCCAGTCTCTCTTCATAGCTGTAGCGCTCCAGCCCTGAGAAGGAACAGTTTGCAGAGATCTGGTAAAGTCATCAGAGACAGTGGGACTGCACTCACCTGGTTCCATTCCTATCTATCCAGTCGTAGCCAGAGAATCACCTGCAATGGTTTCTGTCCCCCCTCACCGTTACCTCTGGAGTCCCCCAAGGATCTATCCTTGGACCCCCTATTTCTCATCTACATGCTGCCCCTCGGCGACATCATCGAAAACACGTCAGGTTCTACGTGTACGCTGATAACACCCAGCTCCACCTCACCATCACCTCTCTCAACCCCTCCACTGTCTCTCATTTGTCACACTGCTTGTCCGACATCCAATACTGGATGAGCAAAAATTTCCACCAATTAAATATTGGGAAGACCGGAGCCATTGTCTTTGGTCCCCTCCGAAAACTCTGTTCCCGACCCACCGACTCCATCCCTCTCCCCGGCCACTGTCTGAGGCTGAACCAGACTGTTCGCAACCTTGACATCCTATTTGACCCTGAGATGAGCTTCTGACCCCATATCCACTCCATCACCAAGACCGCCTACTTCCACCTCTGTAACATCGTCCATCTCCACCTCTGCCTCAGCTCATCTGCTGCTGAAACCCTCATCCCTGCCTTTGTTACCTCTAGACTCGACTATTCCAATGCTCTCCTGGCCGGCCTCCCACCTTCCACCCTCCATAAACTTGATCTCATCCAAAACTCTGCTGCCCAAATCCTAACTCGGATCAACTCCCGTTCACCCATCACTCCTGTGCTCGCTGACCTACATCGGCTCCCGGTTCAGCAACAACTTGTTTTTAAAATTCTCATCCTTGTTTTCAAATCCCTCCATGGCCTCACCCCTCCCTATCTCTGTACCCTCCTCCAGCCCTACAACCCTCAGATCTCCTCACTCCTCCAATTCTGGCCTCTTGCGCATCCCCGATTTTCATCGCTCCACCATTGGCGGCCGTGCCTTCAGCTGCCTGGGCCCTCAGCTCTGGAATTCCCTCTCTGAACCTCTCCGCCTCTCTCTCCTCCTTTTAAGACACTCCTTAAAACCTGCCTCTTTGACCAAGCTTTTGGTCACCTGTCCTAATATCTCCTTATGTGGCTTGGTGTCACATTTTGTTTGATAATCGCTCTTGCAAAGCACCTTGGGACGTTTTATTACATTAAAGGCGCTATATAAATGCAAGTTGTTGTTGTTGTTGATGATGATTGAGAGACGGACAGAGAGAGAATCAGACAGAGAGACAGACAGGGGGACAGACAGAAAGAGAGAGACAGAGAGAGAGAGAGAGAAGGAGTAATTTTAACTCCCAAGAACGGGTGGGTTGGGGGGGGGTAGTTGGGCAGTAAAAATAGAGGATTTTTGGAGCGGGACAGCCTCCTGGCTCCCGCTCACCCACTTCAGGGACTGACCCAGGTGTGTTTGGATGCGATCATAGATTGTGATGCGCCAACTTACCTTTCGGGTTTCACGGCCAATTATCTCCCCCCCTTCCCGATCCCTTCCTGCCTCCATGTTAAAATCATCCCCAGTGAGAATGAGAGACAGAAAGAGAGGCAGAGAGAGAGAGGCACTGTGAGAGACAGAGAGAGGGAGGCAGAGAGAGAGAGGCAGAGAGAGAGAGGCAGAGTGAGAGAGAGAGAGAGAGAGGCAGAGTGAGAGAGGCACTGTGAGAGACAGAGAGAGGGAGGCAGAGAGAGAGAGGCAGGGAGAGAGAGGCACTGTGAGAGACAGAGAGACGGAGGCAGGGAGAGAGAGGCAGAGAGAGAGACAGAGAGAGAGGCAGAGAGAGAGAGAGAGAGAGAGAGGCAGAGTGAGAGAGTCACTGTGAGAGACAGAGAGAGGGAGGCAGAGAGAGAGAGGCAGGGAGAGAGAGGCACTGTGAGAGACAGAGAGACGGAGGCAGGGAGAGAGAGGCAGAGAGAGAGACAGAGAGAGAGGCAGAGAGAGAGACAGAGAGAGGGAGGCAGGGAGAGAGAGGCAGAGAGAGAGACAGAGAGAGAGGCAGAGAGAGAGAGGCACTGTGAGAGACAGAGAGAGGGAGGCAGGTAGAAAGAGGCAGAGAGAGAGGCAGAGAGAGAGAGGCAGAGTGAGAGAGGCAGAGTGAGAGACAGAGAGACGGAGGCAGAGAGAGAGAGGCACTGTGAGAGACAGAGAGAGGGAGGCAGGGAGAGAGAGGCACTGTGAGAGGCAGAGAGAGAGAGGCAGAGTGAGAGAGGCAGAGAGAGAGAGGCACTGTGAGAGGCAGAGAGAGAGGCACTGTGAGAGGCAGAGAGAGGGAGGCAGGGAGAGAGAGGCAGAGAGAGAGACAGAGAGAGAGGCAGAGAGAGAGGCAGAGTGAGAGAGAAAAACAGAGAGAGAGACAGAGCAGAGAGACAGAGAGAGGCGCAGAGAGAGAGAAACAGAGAGACAGACAGAGACAGAGGGAGAGAGAGAGAGAGGGAGAGCGAGAGACAGAGAGACAGAGACAGACAGCAACAGAGTCAGAGACAGAGAGCGAGACAGAGAATCAGAGAGAGCGAGAGAAACAGAGAGAGAGAGCTAGAGTGAGTGAGAGTTAGAGACAGAGAGATGGAGACATAGAGAAAGAGAGAGACAGAGAAAGAGAGACAGAGATAGGGAGTCAGCGAGAGAAAGAAAGAGACAGAGAGAAACAGAGACAGAATCAGAGAGAGAAAGAGAGGCAGCGAGAGAGCGAGACAGAGAGAGAGACAGAGTCAGAGAGAGAAACAGAGAGAAATAAAGAGAGACAGAGAGAGACAGACAGACAGAGAGAGAGAAAGAGAGAGAGAGAGACAGAGTGAGTGGCAGAGAGAGACAGAGACACAGAGAGAAAGACAGAGAAAGAGACAGAGACAGAATCAGGGAGAGAGAGAGACAGATAGTGAGAGAGAGAGACAGAAAGAGAGACAGAGAGAGAGACAGAGTCAGAGAGAGACAGGGAGAGAGACAGAGAGAGATAGAGAGAGAAAGAAAGAGAGACAGCGAGAGAGAGAGAGACAGCGAGAGAGAGAGAGAGACAGAGAGACAGAGAGAGAGAATCAGAGAGAGAGACAGAGAGATAATTGTGGTTCACAGTGACGGTAGAATGAATTCAGGTCCTGGTTAATGGAGTTTTCAGGACCTTTATTAGAATTTACAGGTTTGATTAAATAGTTCGACACGGTCCCAGTCACAGGATGTCATTTGTGACTTTGATACGGGTGGTTTCCGAGTTGTGGGAGGTTTGGAGATCCGATTGGAGAGATTCAAATATGGAGTTTCAGGACAGATGGGCACGGAATTGGGAGGTGAGAACTGACGGAAGAAATAAATAAAACCAGAGCCTCGTAAATATCGTGAAGTTACAACCATTTAAAACTGAGTTACCTTCGCAATTTAAAACTAGATAAAATTGGACAAAAATTCCCAGGTTTGAAGTGGAGCAGGGTTCCATACACAGGGTGACTGGTTAGTGATCAGGAGCAGCTCCTCCCCCCTCTCACTATCCCAGGAGAAGAGCAGATTCTGAGCGCTGAAAGGAACTCTCTGCTCTCTACATCTGAGTGCGACCAAGCTGGCGGGACCTCACTCAGTCTCTCCATGTCCGAGGTTAAAGAATGATTTGTCAGGCAGCTGGTCTGGAAGATCATGGGGCTGAGAAAAGATCTCATATTCCTGCCAGAGCGGAACTGTGCCAAGTGAAGTGATTACACACTCGCTGCAAATGGCTCATTGCCTCCGGAAATAAACAATTAACTTCTCTGAATGTAGTTAATGTCTAACTATTTAATCAAACCTGTAAATTCTAATAAAGGTCCTGAAAACTCCATTAACCAGGACCTGAATTCATTCCACCATCAGTCTGCCTCTGTTGGACCACAATTTCCTCTCAGTCTTTCACAGATATATTTTTATTTCTATTGGTCGTGAATTTCTGCTTGTGACAAAGCCAAGAACGGCACGGTGTAGAGGTAGCTGTCCCATCAAACACTCCCAGGGCAGGTACAGGGTTAGATACAGAGTAAAGCTCCCTCTACACTATCCCATCAAACACTCCCAGGGCAGATTCAGCACTGGTTAGATACAGAGTAAAGCTCCATCTACACTGTCCCATCAAACACTCCAACAGCAGGTACAGCACGGGTTCGATACAGAGTAAAGCTCCCTCTACACCGTCCCATCAAACACTCCCAGGGCAGGTACAGTGTTAGATACAGAGGAAAGCTCCCTCTACACTGTCCCATCAAACACTCCCAGGGCAGGTACAGTGTTAGATACAGAGGAAAGCTCCCTCTACACTGTCCCATCAAACACTCCCAGGGCAGGTACAGTGTTAGATACAGAGTAAAGCTCCCTCTACACTGTCCCATCAAACACTCCCAGGGCAGGTACAGAACTGGTTAGATACAGAGTAAAGCTCCCTCTACACTGTCCCATCAAACACTCCCAGGGCAGGTACAGCACTGGTTTGATACAGAGTAAAGCTCCCTCTACACTGTCCCATCAAACACTCCCAGGGCAGGTACAGCACTGGTTTGATACAGAGTAAAGCTCCCTCGACACTGTCCCAACAAACACTCCCAGGGCAGGTACAGCACAGGTTAGATGCAGAGTAAAGCTCCCTCCACACTGTCCCATCAAACACTCCCAGGGCAGGTACAGCACGGGTTTGATACAGAGTAAAGCTCCCTCTACACTGTCCCCTCAAACACTTCCAGGGCAGGTACAGCACTGGTTTGATACAGAGTAAAGCTCCCTCTACACTGTCCCATCAAACACTCCCAGGGCAGGTACAGCACTGGTTAGATACAGAGTAAAGCTCCGTCTACTCTGTCCCATCAAACACTCCCAGGGCAGATTCAGCACGGGTTAGATGCAGAGTAAAGCTCCCTCTACACCACCCCATCAAACACTCCCTGGGCAAATACAGCACTGGTTTGATACAGAGTAAAGCTCCGTCTACACTGTCCCATCAAACACTCCCAGGGCAGGTACAGGGTTAGATACAGAGTAAAGCTCCCTCTACACTGTCCCATCAAACACTCCCAGGGCAGGTACAGGGTTAGATACAGAGTAAAGCTCCCTCTACACTATCCCATCAAACACTCCCAGGGCAGATTCAGCACTGGTTAGATACAGAGTAAAGCTCCATCTACACTGTCCCATCAAACACTCCCTTGGCATATACAGCACTGGTTTGATACAGAGTAAAGCTCCCTCTACACTGTCCCATCAAACACTCCAACAGCAGGTACAGCACGGGTTAGATACAGAGTAAAGTTCCCTCTACACTATCCCATCAAATACTCCCAGGGCAGGTACAGCACGGGTTAGATACAGAGTAAAGCTCCATCCACACTGTCCCATCAAACACTCCCAGGGCAGGTACAGCACTGGTTTGATACAGAGTAAAGCTCCCTCTACACTGTCCCATCAAACACTCCCAGGACAGGTACAGCACTGGTTTGATACAGGGTAAAGCTCCCTCCAAACTGTCCCATCAAACACTCCCAGGGCAGGTACAGCACGGGTTTGATACAGAGTAAAGCTCCCTCTACACTGTCCCATCAAACACTCCCAGGACAGGTACAGCACTGGTTTGATACAGGGTAAAGCTCCCTCCAAACTGTCCCATCAAACACTCCCAGGGCAGGTACAGCACGGGTTTGATACAGAGTAAAGCTCCCTCTACACTGTCCCATCAAACACTCCCAGGGCATGTACAGCACAGGTTAGATGCAGAGTAAAGCTCCCTCCACACTGTCCCATCAAAACTCCCAGGGCAGGTACAGCACGGGTTTGATACAGAGTAAAGCTCCCTCTACACTGTCCCATCAAACACTTCCAAGGCAGGTACAGCACTGGTTTGATACAGAGTAAAGCTCCCTCTACACTGTCCCATCAAACACTCCCAGGGCAGGTACAGCAAGGGTTTGATACAGAGTATAGCTCCATCTACACTGTCCCATCAAATACTCCCAGGGCAGGTACAGCACTGGTTAGATACAGAGTAAAGTTCCCTCTACACTGTCCCATCAAATACTCCCAGGGCAGGTACAGCACGGGTTTGATACAGAGTAAAGCTCCCTCTACACTGTCCCATCAAACACTCCCAGGGCAGGTACAGCACGGGTTTGATACAGAGTAAAGCTCCATCTACACTGTCCCATCAAACACTCCCAGGGCAGGTACAGCACTGGTTTGATACAGAGTAAAGCTCCCTCTACACCACCCCATCAAACACTCCCTGGGCAAATACAGCACTGGTTTGATACAGAGTAAAGCTCCGTCTACACTGTCCCATCAAACACTCCCAGGGCAGGTACAGGGTTAGATACAGAGTAAAGCTCCCTCTACACTGTCCCATCAAACACTCCCAGGGCAGGTACAGGGTTAGATACAGAGTAAAGCTCCCTCTACACTATCCCATCAAACACTCCCAGGGCAGATTCAGCACTGGTTAGATACAGAGTAAAGCTCCATCTACACTGTCCCATCAAACACTCCCTTGGCATATACAGCACTGGTTTGATACAGAGTAAAGCTCCCTCTACACAGTCCCATCAAACACTCCAACAGCAGGTACAGCACGGGTTAGATACAGAGTAAAGTTCCCTCTACACTATCCCATCAAATACTCCCAGGGCAGGTACAGCACGGGTTAGATACAGAGTAAAGCTCCATCCACACTGTCCCATCAAACACTCCCAGGGCAGGTACAGCACTGGTTTGATACAGAGTAAAGCTCCCTCTACACTGTCCCATCAAACACTCCCAGGACAGGTACAGCACTGGTTTGATACAGGGTAAAGCTCCCTCCAAACTGTCCCATCAAACACTCCCAGGGCAGGTACAGCACGGGTTTGATACAGAGTGAAGCTCCGTCTACACTGTCCCATCAAACACTCCCAGGGCAGGTACAGGGTTAGATACAGAGTAAAGCTCCCTCTACACTGTCCCATCAAACACTCCCAGGGCAGGTACAGGGTTAGATACAGAGTAAAGCTCCCTCTACACTGTCCCATCAAACACTCCCAGGGCAGATTCAGCACTGGTTAGATACAGAGTAAAGCTCCCTCTACACTGTCCCATCAAACACTCCCAGAGCAGGTACAGCACGGGTTTGATACAGAGTAAAGCTCCATCTACACTGTCCCATCAAACACTCCCAGGGCAGGTACAGCACTGGTTAGATACAGAGTAAAATTCCCTCTACACTATCCCATCAAATACTCCCAGGGCAGGTGCAGCACGGGTTAGATACAGAGTAAAGCTGCCTCTACACAGTCCCATCAAACACTCCCAGGGCAAGTACAGCACTGGTTTGATACAGAGTAAAGCTCCCTCTACACTGTCCCATCAAACACTCCCAGGGCAGGTACAGCACGGGTTAGATACAGAGTGAAGCTGCCTCTACACTGTCCCATCAAACACTCCCAGGGCAGGTACAACACGGGTTTGATACAGAGTAAAGCTCCATCTACACTGTCCCATCAAACACTCCCAGGGCAGGTACAGCACTGGTTATATACAGAGTAAAGCTCCTTCTACACTGTCCCATCAAACACTCCCTGGGCAGATACAGCACTGGTTTGATACAGAGTAAAGCTTCGTCTACACTGTCCCATCAAACACTCCCAGGGCAGGTACAGCACGGGTTAGATACAGAGTAAAGCTCCCTCTACACTGTCCCATCAAACACTCCCAGGGCAGGTTTGATACTGCCTGCCTCATTACAGACTCAGAAAAACTGTCTCTCTTGTACCACTAAGATAATTTAATTTCTCACTCCAGCCATTTTTATGAACACTTGAAACCAATTTAGTCTTGAATTTTGGATATTTTTACTGTAGCTTTTAGCCTGTAATTCACGCCTGAGAAAAATTGAGAGACTGAGAGTCTGAGACTGAGAGTGAGACTGAGAGTTGTCTTTTCAAAGTGCCTGAAACTTCAGTGAGATGTGAAGTGATATTCTTACAATGACTACCCTCTATGTTTAATGTAGCCCTCGAGATGTGACTGATGTGCAATGTGTAGTGTAACAGTTTCGTGGGTAAAGAGAGCCCCGAGTTATTGTAAAACTGAGTAAGCCTTTCGGTGGCCTGGCTCTCCCGAGTATCTGTCAGACCCCCACAAGAACATAAGAAATAGGAGCAGGATAAGGCCATCCAGCCCCTCGAGCCTGCTCCGCCATTCAATAAGATCATGGCTGGTCTTCAACCTCAACTCCACTTTCCAGCTCAATCCCCAAATCCCTTGATTTCCCTCGAGTCCAAAAATTTACATGTGGTGTCTGCACTGTCATTCACACCGAGTTACATCGAAACCACAGCACATATCAGGCCATTCGGCCCAACTGGTCCGTGCCGGTGTTTATGCTCCACATGAGCCTCCTCCCTCCCTACTTCATCTCACCCTATCAGCATATCCTTCCATTCCTTTCTCCCTCATGTGTTTATCTAGCTTCCACTTATGTCCTATTCTAGTCACCTCATCTACTCCTTGTGGTAGTGAGTTCCACATTCTAACCATTCTCTGGGTAAAGAGTTTTCTCCTGAATTCCGTATTGGATTTATTAGTGACTATCTTATATTTATGATCTCTAGTTCTGGTCTCCCCCACAAGTGGAAACATTTTCTCCACGTCTACCCCATCAAACCCTATAAAGACCTCTATCAGGTCACCCCTCAGTCTTCTCTTTTGTAGAGAAAAGAGCCCCAGCCTGTTCAGCCTTTTTTGATAGGTCTATCCTCTCAGTTCTGTTATCGTCCTTGTGAATCTTTTTTGCACCTTCTCAAATGCCTCTACATCCTTTGCATAAAACGTAGACCAGAACTGTTCACAGTGCTCCAAGTGTGGTCTAACCAAGGTTCTATACAAGTTTAACATAACTTCTTTGCTTTTCAATTCTATCCCTCTGGAAATGAACCCCAGTGCTTGATTTGCCTTTTTTATGGCCTTATTAACCTGCGTCGCTACTTTTAGTGATTTGTGATCTGTACCCCAGATCCCTCTGCTCCTCTACCCCATTTAGACTCTTATTATCCAAGCAGTATGTGGCCTCCTTATTCTTCCTACCAAAATGCACCACCTCACACTTATCTATATTGAAATTTCTTTGCCAATTACATGCCCATTCTGCAAGTTTATTAACGTCCTCTTACATTTTCATGCATTCTTCCTCTGTATTAACTACACCCCCCAATTTGGTGTCACCCGCAAATTTTGAAATTTTACTTCCGATTCCCGAATCCAAATCGTTGATGTAAATGGTGAACAACAGTGGTCCCAGCACCGATCCCTGTGGAACACCACTTCCCACCTTTTACCAGTCTGAGTAACTAACCTTAACCCCGCTCTCTGTTATCCATTCTGCTACCGGTCCCCTGACTCCACATGCTCTGACCTTAGTCATGAGTCGACAATGCGATACTTTAATGAAGGCCTTTTGGGATCCTTCTTGGATCTCTCTGTTCGCTGTGTTACTGTTTTTATCGCTGCCACTCCCTCAAGTAGCTCTTTCACCAGACCAGCACTTGGGGTAAAATCTTTCCACTGGTATAAAGGGATATGGGCCAAAGGCAGGTATATGGAGTTAGATCACAGATCAGCCATGATCTTATCAAATGGCGGAGCAGGCACGAGGGGCTGAATGGCCTACTCCTGTTCCTATGTTCCTATGGATCCATAATTGGATAAATATTTCTCAGATCAGTGAGAGGAAAAACTGAACAAAACCAAGTTACATGAGGAGATCCAACGAATAAAGACATCAATGTTTGGTCCCCATTGCAGTAAGTGTCACAAACACAACATGGCCTTGGGTCTTGGCGCTAAACAACTGGAAGGCCATCCCAGTATTTTATAGTACCAGGGTTGCCATGGAGACTGGCGGGAGACCTACAGTTTGTATATAATGCAGCTCACAGCAAAAAGATACAAAGGCAGAAGAATACTGTCTCCATGGCAACAAACACCAATGGAAATCAGAACTGGTTTCTTTGGTCTGCTGTAAATTTCTACCTTCCCATGACTGTAAGCAGGGGACGGAGGAATTCATTAAAACAAATGGTGTCAGTTCAGGGACACTTTACTTAGTGACACTGGGAGCTGACTCAGCCTTTGACCCTCAGTGTCACTACTTCCTGGTTACTTTCCTGGCTCCTACTCATTCCAATATTGTTGGGATCCCTGCAGTGATCCTCAGCTCTTCTCCTGAGCCTCTTATTGTGGTCAGCTCAATCAATCGGAACAACTGCTCACACCCAGCAGAAGAAAGATTTTCTGAAGGCACTGAAGAGGTTCCATATCTGAGACTTGATGCAAAAACTAACATTAAAAGGGAATAAAGAGGTGAGAGAAAGCAGAGACTAGAGCTGGGATGGGGATACTGGGAACCAGGGATCTGTACTGGCAACTCTTGTTTTTCCATTTAGAGAAATGATTTTGATACAGGTACAAGAGGAATGAAATGAACATTTGCTGATAACATCAATTAGGGACCCTGGTAATCTAATGGAGAATTCAGACCAGGACATAGAGACTGAGGAGAGGAGGGACCCGTACTCCAGTGAGGGTCAGCACCGTCAGGAGAACTGTACTCCAGTGAGGGTCAGCACCGTCAGGAGAACTGTACTCCAGTGAGAGTCAGCACCTTCAGGGGAACTGTACTCCAGTGAGGGTCAGCACCTTCAGGAGAACTGTACTCCAGTGAGAGTCAGCACCTTCAGGAGAACTGTACTCCAGTGAGAGTCAGCACCTTCAGGAGAACTGTACTCCAGTGAGGGTCAGCACCTTCAGGAGAACTGTACTCCAGTGAGAGTCAGCACCTTCAGGAGAACTGTACTCCAGTGAGAGTCAGCACCTTCAGGAGAACTGTACTCCAGTGAGAGTCAGCACCTTCAGGAGAACTGTACCCCAGTGAGGGTCAGCACCGTCAGGAGAACTGTACTCCAGTGAGAGTCAGCACCTTCAGGGGAACTGTACTCCAGTGAGGGTCAGCACCGTCAGGAGAACTGTACTCCAGTGAGAGTCAGCACCTTCAGGAGAACTGTACTCCAGTGAGGGTCAGCACCTTCAGGAGAACTGTACCCCAGTGAGGGTCAGCACCTTCAGGAGAACTGTACTCCAGTGAGAGTCAGCACCTTCAGGGGAACTGTACTCCAGTGAGGGTCAGCACCGTCAGGAGAACTGTACTCCAGTGAGAGTCAGCACCTTCAGGAGAACTGTACTCCAGTGAGGGTCAGCACCGTCAGGAGAACTGTACTCCAGTGAGAGTCAGCACCTTCAGGAGAACTGTACCCCAGTGAGGGTCAGCACCTTCAGGAGAACTGTACTCCAGTGAGGGTCAGCACCTTCAGGAGAACTGTACTCCAGTGAGGGTCAGCACCTTCAGGAGAACTGTACCCCAGTGAGGGTCAGCACCTTCAGGAGAACTGTACCCCAGTGAGAGTCAGCACCTTCAGGAGAACTGTACCCCAGTGAGAGTCAGCACCTTCAGGAGAACTGTACTCCAGTGAGGGTCAGCACCTTCAGGAGAACTGTACCCCAGTGAGGGTCAGCACCTTCAGGAGAACTGTACCCCAGTGAGAGTCAGCACCTTCAGGGGAACTGTACCCCAGTGAGAGTCAGCACCTCCAGGGGAACTGTACTCCAGTGAGAGTCAGCACCTTCAGGAGAACTGTACCCCAGTGAGAGTCAGCACCGTCAGGAGAACTGTACCCCAGTGAGGGTCAGCACCTTCAGGAGAACTGTACCCCAGTGAGGGTCAGCACCTTCAGGGGAACTGTACTCCAGTGAGGGTCAGCACCTTCAGGGGAACTGTACCCCAGTGAGGGTCAGCACCTTCAGGGGAACTGTACTCCAGTGAGAGTCAGCACCTTCAGGAGAACTGTACTCCAGTGAGGGTCAGCACCTTCAGGAGAACTGTACCCCAGTGAGGGTCAGCACCGTCAGGAGAGGGCTACTGACTTCTTTCAGTTTCCCAGAAAAGTTGGAATTCAATGTCACTCCTAACTTGTAAACAATTTTACAACACCAAGTTATAGTCCAGCAATTTTATTTTAACTTCACAAGCTTTCGCAGGCTTCCTCCTTCCTCAGGTAAATGTTCAGGAGCTCCTCGAAGCCTACGCATTTATACATATAGAACAATACATGGTGTTTACAGAATGCCCCTGCAACTGCCCGTTGCCAAGGCAATCACCGTGTTCAGACAGAGAGGTGTCACCTGCAGAACCCCCGAATACACATTCAACAAAAAAACAAACAGGAAAAAAAACAGAGAGAGGCAGAAACATCCGGAAGGCAGAGAAAGCCAGCAAATGACCCATTATATTAAAAACAGATAACATTTGTTCGCTGGTGGGGTAACGTGTAGCGTGACATGAACCCAAGATCCCGGTTGAGGCCGTCCTCATGGGTGCGGAACTTGGCTATCAATTTCTGCTCGACGATTTTGCGTTGTCGTGTGTCTCGAAGGCCGCCTTGGAGTACTCCATGCAGACACTGTGACAACGGATGAACGGACACCGCGCAACAATCGCCAAACAGGAGGGTTCTCTCCCTGTCGGGGAACACTTCAGCAGTCAAGGACATTCAGCCACCGACCTTCGGGTAAGCGTACTCCAAGGCGGCCTTCGAGACACACGACAACGCAAAATCGTCGAGCAGAAATTGATAGCCAAGTTCCGCACCCATGAGGACGGCCTCAACCGGGATCTTGGGTTCATGTCACGCTACACGTTACCCCACCAGCGAACAAATGTTATCTGTTTTTAATATAATGGGTCATTTGCTGGCTTTCTCTGCCTTCCGGATGTTTCTGCCTCTCTCTGTTTTTTTTCCTGTTTGTTTTTTTGTTGAATGTGTATTCGGGGGTTCTGCAGGTGACACCTCTCTGTCTGAACACGGTGATTGCCTTGGCAACAGGCAGTTGCAGGGGCATTCTGTAAACACCATGTATTGTTCTATATGTATAAATGCGTAGGCTTCGAGGAACTCCTGAACATTTACCTGAGGAAGGAGGAAGCCTCCGAAAGCTTGTGAAGTTAAAATAAAATTGCTGGACTATAACTTGGTGTTGTAAAATTGTTTACAATTGTCAACCCCAGTCCATCACCGGCATCTCCACATCATGACTCCTAACTTGGTGAGAACTCCCCCCGCAGGGTTCATGCTGAGACATTCATGCACAATTTCACTTTAGTTTTTAATCTGCAATTAAGGAGATGGTGTCACTGTCCCTTTAAATGAAATTCCAATCTGCTCGAATTTGCCTTTCACATTCCCACTGATATATTTATTGCTGTTTGAGGGAGGAGCGATCTTCTCCTGGTTGGCTGTGCTCCGATGAGCTGGGAATCCGTAAGGGGGAGATGAGAGACTGAATCAGGCAGACAGGGCCAGTGAGCAGCACTCGCAGCCAGAGACTACGGTATATGAAAACAAGTAGGTTTCAGGAGCCTAGCCCTTGACTACAGACAGTTCTGTCCGGGTGCTCAGAGCGGTAAGTGTCCGTTTCTACCTTCCTATGTTTAGTACTGAGCAGCACATAGTGAACATGTCATAGTTTCTATAGCAGATTAACCAGTAACTCTTTGTTCCGATGCACCTGCCAATCAGAGTTTTGCATGAAAACAGCCCTCTTTGTTCAGGAATGTTGCCATGTTGGACCCAGGGCTCTGAGATCGATGTCCTTAGTCCTTTATGTCTGGACTTACAGAACTGGACCAGTGTTTGAGAGGAAGGAACACCTCAGATCTTTGAACTCTCAGGGTCACGGTTGAGCAGGTGTGTTAAATGTCACACACTGGGTCACGCAATGGATCACACACTGGGTCACATACTGGGTCACGCAATGGATCACACACTGGGTCACACACTGGGTCACGCAATGGATCACACACTGGGTCACATACTGGGTCACGCAATGGATCACACACTGGGTCACACACTGGATCACGCAATGGATCACACACTGGGTCACACACTGGGTCACGCAATGGATCACACACTGGGTCACGCAATGGATCACACACTGGGTCACGCAATGGATCACACACTGGGTCACACACTGGGTCACGCAATGGATCACACACTGGATCACACACTGGGTCACAGGATCATAACATCAGACCTGTTCCTCGGAAGGTGATACTTGGTTTGACAGACATCAGCATTAGATTTTCTAACATTCTGGAAAAAGCATGTTGTTTGTAGCCTCAGCCGTCGGGTGGAGGAGGAGAGAGGTGGGGGGAGGAGGAGGGGGAATGTGTTGGTGCAACCGTGGAGAGGAGGAGGAGGAGGGGGGGAGGAGGAGGGGGGATGTGTTGGTGCAACCGTGGAGAGGAGGAGGAGGAGGGGGGGAGGAGGAGGGGGGATGTGTTGGTGCAACCGTGGAGTGGTGGAGGAGGAGGAGGGGGAGGAGGAGGGGGGATGCGTTGGTGCAGCCGCCGGGTGGGGGGTCAGTATCCAACTCACTGCAACGTCCCATTCCGAAGTCACCGACTGTTTTAAGATCACCTCCCCGTGGACAGATGGAGCCCAATGTAAAAGGAACTGATTAAAGCGGCTGGTCTTCCTCTTTATTCCGAGTCAATGTATTATTCAATATGTATAAATGCGTAGGCTTCAAGGAGATCCTGAAACATTTACCTGAGGAAGGAGAAAATCTCCGAAAGCTTGTGAATTTAAAATAAAATTGCTGGACTATAACTTGGTGTTGTAAAATTGTTTACAAAAGATTCCCTGTAACTAAGGACCAAGTGATTAGACTTTGAATGTCAGTCTGGAGCTGGTGCACCTGGTGAGAAGCCAGCACTGGTTGTCATGGGAACCTGTGCCTATGTGTAGTTCAATTTATGAAATGTAATGATCTTTATTGATTGATAATTAATGACTGACTGATAATTCCAGCACAGTGCGACCATGATTTTCAGTGTTTTGATGTTAAAAGGTCCCAATAACGTCACTGACAGGAGTTAGTAATCGAGCTTCGGTCACTTTTCTCATTGGAATCCTGTTGAGCACCTCAGTCACCCTCGGCCGAGCAGGAGATTTAAGACAAGACAGAAAGTTTCAGTTTGTTTCGAGGACTCTGAGCTCAGGGACAGTGGAGCTCATGCAGACAGCCCTCTGTATATTTACAATCACATATTAGAGGTTGCAGTGTTGAGAAGGATCAATGGGAGTTTGATTACTAAGCAAGAGCCAATGACCTCGCCTCGACCATAGGGACAGGAGGAGGCCATTCAGCCCCTCGAGCGTGTTCCGCCATTCAATTAGATCACGATAGATCTGTATCTTAACTCATTTACTCGCCTTTGCTCCATATCCCTGATAGCCTTACCTAAAAAATCCGTCCATCTCACTCTTGTTCCAGTTGACCCCCAGCATTCACAGCTTTTTGGGGGAGAGAGCTCCAGATTCCCACTCCCCTTTGTGTGAAGAAATGCTTCCTGACATCACCCCTGAACGGCCTGGCTCTAATTTTAAGGTTCTGCCCCCTTGTTCTGGATTCTCCCACCAGAGGAAATAGTTTCTCTATCCACCCTATCAAATCCTTTAATCATCTCAAACCCCTCGATTAGATCACCCCTTAATCTTCTATACTCGAGGGAATACAAGCCTAGTCTGTGTAACCTGTCCTCATGATTCAACCCTTTTAGCCCCGGTATTATTCTGGTGAATCTGGACCCCCCCCCCCCACACAAGGCCAATCTATCCCGAGGTCCCTCACGGCTCCCGCTTGTTTATGAATGAACCACAGTTCAAAGGGTGCACAAAACCTAATGTGTCTCCGCCCTCCGCCCTCCCCATGTCTGCAGTGGGTGAAAGTGCTGCCCAGGTTCAATGCCAGCCCTGTGCTGCACACGTTGCCCAGAGCTGTGAGGAGAGTTGTCCTCAGTGCCCCGAGCGAGAGAGGGGGGAAACCAGCCGGCCTCCCGCTCCTGAGGCTAATCCAGCAGCGTCTGTATTAACATGGTGAATGGAACAGGGCTGGACACAGGATGGGGGGGGGGGGGGGAGTGTGTGTGGGGGGGGGGGGGGAGTGTGTGTGGGGGGGGGAGGGGAGTGTGTGTGTGTGGGGGGGGGGAGTGTGTGTGGGGGGGGGGAGTGTGTGGGGGGGGGAGTGTGTGGGGGGGGGGAGTGAGTGGGGGGGGGAGTGTGTGGGTGGGGGGAGTGTGTGTGGGGGGGGGAGTGTGTGTGGGGGGGGGGGAGTGTGTGTGTGGGGGGGGGAGTGTGTGGGGGGGGGAGTGTGTGGGGGGGGGAGTGTGTGGGGGGGGGAGTGTGTGGGGGGGGGGAGTGTGTGGGGGGGGGGAGTGTGTGTGGGGGGGGGAGTGTGTGTGGGGGGGGGAGTGTGTGTGTGGGGGGAGGGGAGTGTGTGTGTGGGGGGGGGAGTGTGTGTGTGGGGGGGGGGAGTGTGTGTGGGGGGGGGAGTGTGTGTGGGGGGGGGAGTGTGTGTGTGTGGGGGGGGGAGTGTGTGTGGGGGGGGAGGGGAGTGTGTGTGTGGGGGGGGGAGTGTGTGTGTGGGGGGGGGAGTGTGTGTGGGGGGGGAGTGTGTGTGTGGGGGGGGGAGTGTGTGTGGGGGGGGAGTGTGTGTGTGGGGGGGGAGTGTGTGTGGGGGGGGAGGGGAGTGTGTGTGGGGGGGGGGAGTGTGTGTGTGTGTGGGGGGGGGAGTGTGTGTGGGGGGGGGGGAGTGTGTGTGTGGGGGGGGGAGTGTGTGTGTGGGGGGGGGGAGTGTGTGTGTGGGGGGGGGAGTGTGTGTGTGGGGGGGGGGAGTGTGTGTGTGGGGGGGGTGTGTGTGTGTGTGGGGGGGGGGGAGTGTGTGTGTGGGGGGAGGGGAGTGTGTGTGGGGGGGGGGGAGTGTGTGTGTGGGGGGGGGGGAGTGTGTGTGTGGGGGGGGGAGTGTGTGTGTGTGGGGGGGGGGAGTGTGTGTGTGGGGGGGGGGGGAGTGTGTGTGTGGGGGGGGGAGTGTGTGTGTGTGGGGGGGGGAGTGTGTGTGTGTGGGGGGGGGAGTGTGTGTGGGGGGGGGGGAGTGTGTGTGTGGGGGGGGGAGTGTGTGTGTGTGGGGGGGGAGTGTGTGTGTGGGGGGGGAGTGTGTGTGTGGGGGGGGGGAGTGTGTGTGTGGGGGGGGTGTGTGTGTGTGTGGGGGGGGGGGAGTGTGTGTGTGGGGGGAGGGGAGTGTGTGTGGGGGGGGGGGAGTGTGTGTGTGGGGGGGGGGGAGTGTGTGTGTGGGGGGGGGGAGTGTGTGTGTGGGGGGGGGGAGTGTGTGTGTGTGGGGGGGGGGGAGTGTGTGTGTGGGGGGGGGGAGTGTGTGTGTGGGGGGGGGGAGTGTGTGTGTGGGGGGGGGGGGAGTGTGTGTGTGGGGGGGGGGAGTGTGTGTGTGGGGGGGGGGAGTGTGTGTGTGGGGGGGGGGAGTGTGTGTGTGGGGGGGGGGAGTGTGTGTGTGGGGGGGGGGAGTGTGTGTGTGGGGGGGGGGAGTGTGTGTGGGGGGGGGGGGGAGTGTGTGTGTGGGGGGGGGGGAGTGTGTGTGTGTGGGGGGGGGAGTGTGTGTGTGGGGGGGGGGGGAGTGTGTGTGGGGGGGGGAGTGTGTGTGTGGGGGGGGGAGTGTGTGTGTGGGGGGGGGAGTGTGTGTGTGGGGGGGGGGAGTGTGTGTGGGGGGGGGAGTGTGTGTGTGGGGGGGGAGTGTGTGTGGGGGGGGGGGGAGTGTGTGTGGGGGGGGGGAGTGTGTGTGTGGGGGGGGGGGAGTGTGTGTGGGAGTGTGGGGGGGGGCAGTGGGGGGGGGAGTGTGGGAGTGTGGGGGGGGGGCAGTGGGGGAGTGTGTGGGGGGGGGGGAGTGTGTGTGGGAGTGTGGGGGGGGGCAGTGCCATGAGCTGAGTTTTCCCGCTCTCCGGCCTCTCCTGGTTTCACTCAGTTTTCCATCATTCACAATGTTGACCAGGACACTCGGAGAACTTTGAATCCAGGCACGGGATCCTGAACATCCACCTGAGAGCCGCTGGACTCCAACCTGGTCCCGGGGCCGGGCTCTGCACAGACCCCCCGCCTGGAATGTTTTACTGGGAGGGGGGCAGCAGGTCAATGCTGGAGGCTGACTGCCGATTGCAGCATTAGACTCACTGCAACTCACCTTCCCCACACTGGCTTCATTATCCCGGAATCAGCAGCAATTCAGCCTCATTTACACAGTGAGGTATTTGTAATTGGTTTAATGACTGTTACTGTACGGAAAGGGGAAGGAGCAGTGATTGGAGGGAAACCTGTGATTTGAGGGCCTGAGGGGAACCCTCCTCTGCTCCTTAATGTTTGAGAGACTCGTTTCCACAGTCCAGGGCGAGAGAGACAGCACTGGATCAGTGAAAGGTGAAACGAGAAAAACAGTCAAATTAATTATTGATTTAAAAAATAGACCGGGGGAGGAGGGGGGGCTCTGGGGGAGGCCTGCAAACCCCAGTTTTGTTTGCTCCACACTCCCTCTGAGTGCAGGTTTCCACTGGGAGTGAGCGAGCACTGAATTTACACCCAATATCCCAGCAGGAGTCCGGAGAGGAGAAACCAGAAAAAGGACGAAAAAACTTTTAAAAGATGTAAAGGGCAATAATGGGTTTAATGGTGTTTGCAGTGAGTGAAGGGGTGAAAGGTTAACTACCTGGCTGTCTCAGGCTGGGTGTTGGGCAGGTTCCCCTCCAATCACTGCTCCTTCTTATTTCCGTACAGTAACAGTCATTAAACCAATTACAAATACCTCACTGTGTAAATGAGGCTGAATTGCTGCTGATTCCGGGATAATGAAGCCAGTGTGGGGAAGGTGAGTTGCAGTGAGTCTAATGCTGTAATCGGCAGTCAGCCTCCAGCATTGACCTGCGCAGCACGAACACCAAAACCAAACCAGTCCCACCGGCCAACGTTCACTGGAAACTTCCACAACACGGTTTGCATTTGAATTGTTTTTGCAGCAGCGACAGACTCTCCTGAACTGGGACCTGTTCTGTGTCTGAACTTTACTAAAGTGAAGACCTCCTTCTGGAGACCATGGTCACCACGTCCATGATTGTCGGATTGGTCGTGACGCCCATGGGCTGGGTTTTGGTGCTGGCCGGGACCGTTGCTCCTCAGTGGAGGGAACTTTCTCAAAGGCCCGGCTATCCACCCGATAGCTACTTCTATGACGGACTGTGGGAGACCTGCAGAGAGTCAATAACCACCAGCTCCAGAGACTGCAATCAACTATCGGACGAGATTGCGGCTTCATGGCTTACCCAGCTGAACCGAGCCCTGTGCCTATTGTCTGTCTTGCTGGCCATCTTGGGCTACCTTGTGGCTCAGGCAGGGGTCAGATGGTGGACAGAAGGGCCCAGCCCCAACCTGGCCGCACTGGGCGGGGTGCTGATAGTCCTCTCGGGGGCAGCCTGCTTGGCTCCTGTTTCCTACGTTGGGTACAGGCTGGTGAGGACAATTCAAGACCCACTAGTTCCCCCTGCAGATAAGTATCAGCTGGGGACATGCCTGTACCTGGGCTGGTTTGGGGGGTCGGCGGAGCTGTTGGGTGGGATAACACTCATGTGCAATTTGAAGTGTTCCTGCAGGAAACCGAGCTCCGCTCGTGAACGGAATCATTATTCTGGACCTGGTTAGGTGCTTTGATAACCGAGTAAACACATTATAGGAGCTGCGTTTTACTGTTAACGTAATTGTATTTTATCTGTTGGTGAGTTAATGAAGTAGAAGGGAACTTTAATTAAATCAAGCTGCAATTCTTGCAGCGGAAACTATCTGATCAGTTCACTGTAAACACGAGCATCATTTCAAAAATTAAACTATCTGAAAAGGCTGTTTGTTATTGTGTAGAAAGTGTTTAATGAGGACAGTCCCGCCCATTAAATTGCTATTTCTTAACGTGAACAGTAAGAGCCTGAGTCTGAATTATTGGTGGGTGTGAATTGACTGACTAGACACGTTCAGCTGCGATCAGTGCGTCTCCTCCATTCATTCCGTCTCCTCCACATTGGGTTTTAAAACCAAACGAAAAACGAAAGCACCAGGAACCAAAGTGAAATCCAGGAGTTTGGATTTGGAATTCCTGATTCATATCCCGCGATTGGATCCAGATTTAAAGTTTCAATTCAGATTAGCCAGTCAGTCTGATATGACCGATGGTATCTGATTGACCAGTGATATGGTCGGTCTGTGACCGGCTCGGTAACCGGTCACATCTGACTGACCGACCAGTCGCTCCTCACTGCCAGATGAGCCAAGATCAGCAGAGAAGAGAGACCGACTGCTGATTAAACACGCGCTTCATTCCTTTCTTCCGAATCCTTTTTATAAATGTTTGAAAATGAAACAAGGCAGTGAGTGGAATGTGATGGAGAAACTCTGACTCAATTCCCACCTTCTGATTTTTAATTTTCTTTTGTCAGTTCAAATCAAGCCAGAAAAAATATCGCTGCTCCTCATTTGATTACAATTTTACAACACCTCTCTGTCTGAACACTGTGATTGCCTTGGCAACGGGCAGTTGGAAAGACTATCTGTAATCATCAGGTATTGTTCTGTGATTTATAAATGCGAGAGGTTCGAGGATTTCATTTCCACATTCACCTGACGAAGGAGGAAGCCTCCGAAAGCTTGTGAATTTCAAATAAAATTGCTGGACTATAACTTGGTGTAAAATTGTTTACAATTGTCAACCCCAGTCCATCACCGGCATCTCCACATCATGGCCTCATTTGATTGTAAGAGTCTCACAGATTAAAGTGAAAGGCTGAGTCAGGAAAATAACCAGCAGATTATTACTGGAGTGTGTACATTGTTCCCCAGTCACTGATTTCTGATGTTTTTGCTGCACCAGCAGTTTGTGAATTAATACTGCACTCTGGGATGTTTCACCATCAGAATCACAGCGAGGCGATGAGGTGTAAACACACAATCCGATCATTCACCTCCAATGTACACAGGGGAGGGGGAGAGCCCACTCTGAATCCGCGGACACTCTCACACTGACTCCACTCCAATCTCTGGCCTCTGTCGAGCTGATTTCATCACTTTACACAAAGGATGGCGAATGTTTGGGTCGCACAGGTTCGCAGTGGGGCAGAGAGTGCGGGAAATGCAAGGCAGATTTGGATAGATATTTAGGGGAGTGGGTGGTTGAGATGATTAGTTTATGGGACCGGCTGGATGGGATGTGAGGTCTTTCCAGGTTCTGATCAAAGCCTTTCTCCTTCACCCCCCTGAATCCTTGGCTCTGAACCCACTCTCAGTTCTGGGTGACAGACATCCAATTCTCCTCGCTGCTTTTTAAAAGAATAATGAACCCATTTAATTTAATTGCCAATAATCTCCACTAAAATACGGCAGAGGAGAATCAGACAATCTCACAATGTGACCCAACAGCCCGGCCGCGGCTTCCAGATGGAAAACAGCACCCCCCCCCACTCACCCGTCAACCCCCCCCACTCACCCGTCAACCCCCCCCACTCACCCGTCACCCCCCCCCCACTCACCCGTCACACCCCCCACTCACCCGTCAACCCCCCCACTCACCCGTCACCCCCCCCCCACTCACCCGTCACCCCCCCCACTCACCCGTCACCCCCCCCCACTCACCCGTCACCCCCCCCACTCACCCGTCCCCCCCCCCACTCACCCGTCACCCCCCCCCACTCACCCGTCACCCCCCCCCCACTCACCCGTCACCCCCCCCACTCACCCGTCACCCCCCCCACTCACCCGTCCCCCCCCCCACTCACCCGTCACCCCCCCCACTCACCCGTCACCCCCCCCCACTCACCCGTCACCCCCCCCCACTCACCCGTCACCCCCCCCCCCACTCACCCGTCACCCCCCCCACTCACCCGTCACCCCCCCCACTCACCCGTCACCCCCCCCCACTCACCCGTCACCCCCCCCCCCCACTCACCCGTCACCCCCCCCACTCACCCGTCACCCCCCCCACTCACCCGTCACCCCCCCCCTCCCCCAGGACTCTCATCCCTCAATGATCTCTGATCTCAGAAAATAAAAGTTACTCAGTGACAGACAGACACCTCCAGGTGGGTGAGGGGGGGGGGGGGGTGAGTGAGTGGGGGGGTGACGGGGGGGTGATGGGCTGACGGGTGGAGTGAGTGGGGGTGATGGGCTGACGGGTGGGTGGGGGGGGTGAGTGGGGGTGATGGGCTGACGGGTGGGTGGGGGGTGATTAAATAAATAGGAGAAATCACTGATTCATTCATCAGATATTTCAGAAAATGAGAGATGAAAGGACCAGGACACTGGAAGGAAATTAAATAAACTGATAATGGGATGCTGAGATGATGTGAAACCAAGTTCATGGAGAGAGAGAAATTACAAATAATTAATAGGAAGGAAATCGCAAAAAGGGAAATGAAACAAAAAATCAGAGAAAATCATTCCAGGAGATAAAGAATCTTTGGGTCAGGGCAGGGACAGTCGATTATTACTGAGTGGGTCACTCCCAGGGCAGTCCCTGTGACTCCACCCCACCTACAGCCGATCGTCATTGGGAGTGGGAGATGAAATCAGGATGGAATTAATTATCCTTAAAGACATCACTGTATGAAGGAGGACATTGCATGAAGTGGCAGTGAGGGTGAGTGTAGATCGATGGAGGGCCCGCCCTGTAACCCCCTCCCCACAGCCCAGTGTCGAGTCTGGAGAGCTGAGGTTCCTCCTTCTTTGTTCTTTGTCCTGGTCCTTTCATTTCAAGTTCATGATTCTCCGATATTTCAGAAAGCGAATCATTGATTTATTCTGTGTATTTAATTCTTTAATTGCCACCTGCCCCTTTGTTTTTTCTTAACCTGGTTTAATTTTTTTTCAAAAAATATACTTTATTCATAAAACTTGCAGCAATACATACAATACAGTTGTCCTATCCCGTTCCAAACGTGCACAATACAGATTATACAATTTGCAGGTTACATCGAGTACAGTTCAATGAACACATTGTACATAATTACAGTTCATGACACTCGAGGATGCCTCATTGCATTACACTCAATACAGATTATTGATTACAGATTCATTACAGGTACATTACATCAATTTGAATTTTACATTCTGCCCAGGGTTTTTTTTCCCTGATTGCAGCCCCTCGGTATACAATGGCGGGAAGGCTCTAAACGATTGCCTTTCCTCACAGAGCCTTTGCGGCGGCCGCACCCATCCTCAGTGCGTCCCTGAGCACGTAGTCCTGGACATTGGAATGTGCCAGTCTGCAACACTCGGTCAAGGACAGCTCCTTGCACTGGAAGACCAGCAAGTTTCGGGCAGACCAAAGGGCGTCTTTCACCGAGTTGATGGTCTTCCAGCAGCAGCTGATGTCCGTCTCGGTGTGCGTCCCCGGGAACAGCCCGTAGAGCACAGAATCCTGTGTTACGGAACTGCTCGGGACGAACCTGGACAGATACCACTGCATCTCTCTCCAGACCTTCTTTACAAAGGCACATTCCAGAAGGAGATGGGTGACGGTCTCGTCTCCACCGCAGCCTCCTCTGGGACAGTGCGCGGTGGCGCTGAGAGTCCGGGAGTGCATGAAGGATCTGATGGGAAGGGCCTTTCTCACCACCAGCCAAGCTTGGTCTTGGTGCTTGTTTGAAAGCTCTGGTGATGAGGCGTTCTGCCAAATGACATTGACAGTCTGCTCGGGGAACCAACCGACAGGATCCACCATCTCCTTTTCCCGCAGGGTCTCGAGGACGTTATGTGCGGACCACTTGCTGATCGCCTTGTGGTCAAAGGTGCTTTTCCACGAAGGACAGGTGGGGCGGAACGGTCCAACTGGACGGAGCGTTCCATGTCAGCGTGGCCAGGCCCATCCTTCTCAACACCGGGGACAGGTAGAACCTCAGCACGTAGTGACACTTGTGTTTGTGTACCGAGGATCTATGCACAGCTTGATGCAGCTGCACACAAAGGTGGCCATCAGGATGAGGGCCACGTTGGGCACGCCGTGCCCCCCTTTCTCTGGAGATTTGTACATCGTGACCCTGCGGACACGGCCCATTTTTGATCTCCAGACAAAGCGGAAGATGGCTCGGGTGACTGTCGCGGCGCAGGAGCGAGGTATGGACCAGACCTGTGCCACGTACAGCAACACCGAGAGCACCTCGCACCTGATGACCAGGCTCTTGCCCACGATCGAGAGGGATCGTCGATCCCACAGTCCCAGTTTCCGCTTGACCTTGGCAATACGCTCCTCCCAGTTTTTGGTGCACGCCCCGGCCCCCCTGAACCAGATCCCCAGCACCTTCAGGTAATGCGACCTGACGGTGAAGGGGACAAAGGATCGGTCGGTCCAGTTCCCAAAGAACGTGGCCTCGCTCTTGCTACGATTTACCCTGGCCCCCGAGGCCAGTTCGAACTGGTTGCAGATGCTCATCAATCTGCGGACTGAGAGCTGATCCGAGCAAAAGACAGCGACGTCGTCCATGTACAGGGAGGCCTTGACCTGAGTACCTCTGCTGCCTGGGATCGTCACCCCTCTTATGCCCGCATCCCTCCTAATGGACTCGGCAAAGGGTTCGATGCAACACACGAACAAGACGGAGGAGAGAGGACAGCCCTGCCTGACTCCAGATTTGATCGGGAAGCTTTCTGATTCCCACCCGTTGATTGAAACTGCGCTACTGATGTTTGTGTAGAGCAGTTGGATCCAATTGCGGATTCCCTCCCCAAACCCCATTTTGGAGAGCACGTCCATCATGTACGTGTGGGGTATTCTGTCAAAGGCCTTCTCCTGGTCCAGGCTGATGAGGCAGGTGTTCACCCCCCTGTCCTGTACGTAGGCGATTGTATCCCTGAGTAGCGCCAGGCTATCAGCCGGGTACGGCACAGGTCTGATCGGGGTGGATCACCACCTCCAGGGCTGACTTGACCCGATTGACGATGACCTTGGACAGAATTTTGTAGTCCACGTTAAGTAGTGAGATGGGTCACCAGTTTTTGATTTCTTCCCTCTCCCCCTTCCGTTTGTAGATGAGGGTGATGATGCCTTTCCTCATGGAGTCTGACATGCTGCCTGCCAGGAGCATACCCCCGTACACTTCCAGCAGGTCTGGGCCTATCCAGTCCCACAGAGCCGAGTACAACTCCACCGGTAAGCCGTCACTTCCGGGGGTCTTACTCTTCTCGAAGGAACGGACGGCCTTTGTCAGTTCGTCCAGAGTTAGCGGGTGATCCAGACTCTCCCGCTTGCTGTCGTCTAGAACCTCCGTGATAGACGACAAGAAGGACTGGGAGGCCGCGCTGTCTGTGGGCTTCGCGTCGTACAGTCCGGCATAAAAGGATTTGCAGATCCTCAGTATGTCGGGCTGCGAGGACGTGACCGAGCCGTCCTCTTCCTTCAGGCTACTGATCACAGAGCTCTCTCTCTGCACCTTTTGGAAGAAGAAACGCGAGCAAGTCTCGTCCTGCTCCACGGAGCGGACTCTGGACCGGAAGATGATCTTGGAGGCCTCGGAGGCAAAGAGCGAGGCTTGCTGGTCCTTCACCTCTGAGTTCCTCCCCGACATCGATCCCCATCGACTGCAGCAGGAGAAGATTCTGCATGCTTTTCTGGAGTCGGGACGTTTCCCTCTGCCCCTCTCACCTTCTGAACACCTTTTGAGGATGAAGAGCCTGGGCGTACACGTTGTTCAGCTGGAGCGGAGCGTTTTTGTACATTACGTCTGCTACGAGGAGACGGCCCCCCCACCACCTCCTTTACTTCGGTGATGGTGAAGTTGCCTCCCCGCAGCAGAACCCCCAGGCCGGAGGCACGGCAATCGTTGCCTCCCGACCAGATCGACGGCCCGTGGGCCCACCGCTGCGACCGTTGCCGGTAATTGTTGAGATGCGGCAGGCCGCACTCCTGCAAGAACAGCAGGTCGCTCTTGACCTTGGCCAGGTAGTCCAAGGTCGACACACATCGCGTCGTGCATTTAACGCTACGCACGTTAATGGACGCGACTTTCAGACCCATTTTAACAACAGTTTAAAGTCTCACCCGACAGTCCGTTTGCTGTTTCCAGCTCTTGGCCGTGTCCCTGCATCCAGGTGATCTGTGCAAAGTGTTCCACGCTCCCTGAGCTGTGGTACGAGTCCTGTTCTGCCTCAGAGAGGGGGTTGTCGTTCCAACGGGATGACATGGGCGGGGTGGTTTCGGGTGGAGAGCCTGTGTGATCCTCGATCAGTTGGGGCTCCTCGTTGTTGCTGCTCCCGGTGTCCCGGAGCCGTTCCTCGCTCTCTGCGGTGTGCTCCCGGTTTCCCGGAGCCGTTCCTCGCTCTCTGCGGTGTGCTCCCGGTTTCCCGGAGCCGTTCCTCGCTCTCTGCGGTGTGCTCCCGGTGTCCCGGAGCCGTTCCTCGCTCTCTGCGGTGTGCTCCCGGTTTCCCGGAGCCGTTCCTCGCTCTCTGCGGTGCTGCTCCCGGTTTCCCGGAGCCGTTCCTCGCTCTCTGCGGTGTGCTCGCGGTGTCCCGGAGCCGTTCCTCGCTCTCTGCGGTGTGCTCGCGGTGTCCCGGAGCCGTTCCTCGCTCTCTGCGGTGTGCTCCCGGTGTCTCGGAGCCGTTCCTCGCTCTCTGCGGTGTGCTCCCGGTGTCCCGGAGCCGTTCCTCGCTCTCTGCGGTGTGCTCCCGGTGTCCCGGAGCCGTTCCTCGCTCTCTGCGGTGTGCTCCCGGTGTCCCGGAGCCGTTCCTCGCTCTCTGCGGTGTGCTCCCGGTGTCCCGGAGCCGTTCCTCGCTCTCTGCGGTGTGCTCCCGGTGTCCCGGAGCCGTTCCTCGCTCTCTGCGGTGTGCTCCCGGTGTCCCGGAGCCGTTCCTCGCTCTCTGCGGTGTGCTCCCGGTGTCCCGGAGCCGTTCCTCGCTCTCTGCGGTGTGCTCCCGGTGTCCCGGAGCCGTTCCTCGCTCTCTGCGGTGTGCTCCCGGTGTCCCGGAGCCGTTCCTCGCTCTCTGCGGTGTGCTCCCGGTGTCCCGGAGCCGTTCCTCGCTCTCTGCGGTGTGCTCCCGGTGTCCCGGAGCCGTTCCTCGCTCTCTGCGGTGTGCTCCCGGTGTCCCGGAGCTGGTGTGCGCTGGGCACTTTGCTGCTGCCGGCGTCCCAGAGCTGGAGGTGTTGTTGCTCCCAGTGTTCTGGAGATGGGGGCTGTCGATCGCGTCGCTGTAGCGCCAGGCTATCAGAGATCTTCCTGCCGGGTACAGCGCAGGTCTGATTGGGGCGGACTTGACCTGATTGGCGATGACCTTGGACAGGATTTTGTAGTCCACGTTAAGCAGTGAGATGGGTCGCCAATTTTTGATTTCTTCCCTCTCCCCCTTCTGCTTGTAGATGAGGGTGATGATGCCTTTCCTCATGGAGTCTGACACGCTGCCTGCCAGGAGCAGATGTTTTGACGCTTTCGATAAGAAGCCTGGCTGCCTCGTGCCTGTCGTCCCTCCTCGTCAGACGCGGGGTAGTCGCTATAGTCCGCCTGCGACTCGAGCGCTCTTTTACCCCTGCTTGCAGAGTCGGCAGGAGCTCGTTTCCTTTCCTCTGGCTTCCTCTTTCTGTTCTTCTTGCTCACAAGCTGCCATTCTTCCTCTGCTGCCTCCTCGTTCATGGACTCTGTCTTCTGGTGGGGAGGCTCGGAGCTGGGTGTCGGGGTCTGGTAGTTTTCGGCTTGACTCTTTCCTCGCTCCTTGTCTTCCTGGGTCGGGGTCTTCTCACAGGGGGTCACGCCGGGGCGAGGATTCTTGGCCTACTTTGGGGCAGCCTTGCTTGTTGCCCCCTCCTCCTCCTCTGTTGTGTTGCTCTTGGCCGCCTGGGCGTAGCTGAAGCTGCGTTTGGGGCAGACCTGTAGAGATGGCCTTCCAGCCCGCACAGGTTGCAGCGCTTGCTCTCCTTGCAGTCCTTAGTCTGGTGCCCTTCCTGCTTGCAGTTCTTGCAGACGGTTGCAGTGCAGGAGGCCGCCACGTGGCCGGATTTGCCGCAGGTGCGACAGACTCTGGGTTGCCCCACGTACATGATGTACCCTCGACTTCCTCCGATGGCGAGGCTGGAGGGGGCGGAGGATGTTGCCGTGGGCGTCCATTCTCAACATTGCCGTGACCTCCCTCTTACTGGTCCAGATCTCAAAGCTTTCGTTGACGTCGACGCTGTTCTCCGCCCTGTTGACGTATCTGGCGAGGAACGTCAGCACATCGATGACCGGGACGTGTGGGTTGTACATGTGGACAATCAGCTTGCGATTCCTCTGCGTTGGGAGGGTGAAGAGCGGCTCCGCAGTGAGAATCGCCAGCGGTCCTTCACTTCCCTTCTCCTTGAACACCTGAAGAAACTTCTGGCATCCAGCGATGGTCTTGAAGGTGACATCGAAATATCCGCTGCGAGGGAAATCCTGTAGGCAGAAGATGTCCGCTGCTTTGAATCCACAGCAATCGAACAAAACTCGTTTCACAAAAAACACACAATCCATTGGCGTAACGTTTTCAACTGTCTTTACCATCACCCTGACGCGGTTTCGCACACCATGGCCGAGTGCCCGCGTGCCCTTCACTGCCATTGCAGTATTGATGTCGTCACTAGGCAAATTTGGGGGCGGAGCTAACACACAAATAGACCAATCGCAGCAAAGTCCACACTTTGCAAGCGCATGAGGTCGCAGCCAGCGTTCCAATCCGCTCAGATCCAAATAAACCCGAATAGGAACACACTTGATCTGAGCCAAAAGACCGAGAAGCGAAACCTGGTTTAATTTGTTTTATTTCTGGTGATTGTTGGGAGCAGGTTTTACCCAAACTCTACCTGATGCTTTCTGACTCCAGCCTGGTGGGTACCCCATTCATTCATATATACTGTGGACAACCAGCCATATCCCTCCCTCCCTTCAGTGTCGCCTCAGGAAACTTATAATATATAACAGTGTGTGACCAGCTGGAACACAATGAACATGTCGATTACTGGTGTAATGTGGCAGGCGGTTTTAATGGATTTTAAATAGCACTTTTTATTGGCCCAGTTTTATTGTGCGGATGAGCTCCCGACCCCATAATCCGCTCCATCACCAAGACCTCCATAACATCACTCGTCTCCGCCCTGCCTCAGCTCATCTGCTGAAACATTCATCCCTGCCTTTGTTACCTCCAGACTCGACTATTCCAATGCTCTCCTGTCTGCCTCTCATCTTCCACCCTCCATAAACTTGAGCTCATCCAAAAGTCTGCTGCCCGTATCCTAACTCGCACCAAGTCCCGTTCACCCATCACCCCTGTGCTCGCTGACCTACATTGGCCCCGGTCTGGCAACGGCACTTTTTTAAAAAAAAAATTCATCCTTGTTTTCAAATCCCTCCGTGGCCTCGCCCCCTCCCTATCTCTGTAACCTCCTCCAGCCCTACAACCCTCCGGGATCTCTGCGCTCCTCCAATTCTGGCCTCTTGCGCATCCCCGATTTTAATCGCTCCACCATTGGCGGCCGTGCCTTCAGCTGCCTGGGCCCTAAGCTCTGGAATTCCCTCCCTAAACCTCTCCGTCTCTCTACCTCTCTCTCTGCCTTTAAGACGCTCCTTAAAACCTACCTCTTTGACCAAGCTTTTGTTCACCTGTCCTAATATCTCATTATGTGGCTCAGTGTCAGATTTTGTTTGATAATCCCTCCTGTGAAGCCCCTTTTACTGCATTAAAGGCGCGATATAAATGGGAGGAGTTGTTGTTGGAACAGAGTTAAGTGTGGAAATCGGAGCTGTTGGTTTAACAGGCTGAGAGGGCAGGAGAAGGTCACTGCTGTTAGTGGCTGAGCCACCTTGGGGGGAGGCCTGGAGACTGACACTGATCTTCCTGGGCCTGGATGCTGCGAATGGGAAAGTTGAGCAGTTCCCTTCGGCCTGTGCCTGCCCGACTTTTCGATATTCGCTGCACTCAGACGATCCAATCGCCCCGGGCTCAGGAAGCCTCTTCCCCCTCGGAGCGGCGCGACTCAGAGGTGCGCGGGTCCCAGTCTCTCGGAGTCTCGTTCATTCACTCGCCCAGAACAGGAGAGTTTGTTTCCAAGTGCTCTTCATGATGTGCACTGACTGCCTCTCCTTGTTTAATCTCCCCACAGGTCGTGGTTGGGTCCCTGAGTCTCTGCAACATGCGAACCCCGCCCCTTATGATCATTGGGATCATCAGTGCTCCTGTCGGGCTGGTGTTGGTGTTTGTAGCAGTGTTGACACCGCACTGGAGACAGGGACCCATTAACCTGGGAAAGAACACGGCCACGAAGTCTGACGGACTGTGGGAGTCGTGCCTGGAACTGCAGGACACCAGGCAGTGCTGGCCAGTGACCACAGTGTACCAGAGGGACGAGATGGTGCAGTGGTCCCGGGCCCTGATGCTGAGCTCCCTCCTGGTGTGTGGGATGGGGATCATTGTGGCCAGTGTTGGGATTCGCTGCTGGATGGACTTCCCTCTTCGGAATGTCGCTGGAGCCAGTGGGATCGTCATTATCCTGGCCGGATGCCTGTGCATCACCCCACTCACCCTCTACATGGCCACCTTCCAGGAAATCAGCCCTGACACCCACACCCAGTACCAGATTGGGAGTTCGCTCTACTTTGGATGGGCAGGAAGCTGCATCGAGATCGTTGGTGGAATAGCCCTTGCCCTGAGCTTCAACTGTCCAACGTGTGAGAAGTGCAGAGAGTCACGACAAAACGCCAAAAGACCCTCCGAGGTTGATTACTAGAGCACCCCGCTGAGAAGGAGCCAATCCTCTGTTTCTAACAAGCTACTTTATACTAAGGACATGTTACATGTTAAGTTCAGTGTGACCGTGTGTCCATCCTCATCTAGTTGATAGCGTCAGTACACCAACCGTCAATCTATTCATTGTGATCAACTTACAACCAGTGACTCATAGGGTTGCCAACCCTCCCGGATTGTCCTGGAGTCTCCAAGAATTGAAGATTAATCTCCCGGACACTGGGAGCAAAAACCCAGCAGAAAAATTATATGGGCAATAAAAATAATAATTTCCTTTCCACACTTTTGTTTATTAGGTATAAAAATGTTGGTGATGGGAAAGAAAAGGTTGTTTGACTGACGGTCAAGAATCATTCAATCGGGTGAAGAAGAGTCTATTCGCTTTCTGATTGGCTGTGGGAAGGCGGGGCTCTGCAAGAATGGGCGTGTCGGGTGACCAATGGTGGGAGTGTGGGGGTGGGGCTCTGAGGATGGGCGTGGCAGGTGACCAATGGTGGGAGTGTGGGGGTGGGGCTCTGAGGATGGGCGTGGCAGGTGACCAATGGTGGGAGTGTGGGGGTGGGGCTCTGAGGATGGGCGTCTCGGGTGACCAATGGTGGGAGTGTGGGGGTGGGGCTCTGAGGATGGGCGTGGCAGGTGACCAATGGTGGGAGTGTGGGGGTGGGGCTCTGAGGATGGGCGTCTCGGGTGACCAATGGTGGGAGTGTGGGGGTGGGGCTCTGAGGATGGGCGTGGCAGGTGACCAATGGTGGGGGTGGGGCTCTGAGGATGGGCGTGGCAGGTGACCAATGGCAGGAGTATGAGGGCAGGGCACGGTGAGGATGGATGTGTTGGGTGACCAATGACAAGCAAGTGGGGCGGGGCAATTGGAGACAGGAGGTGAAACCTCCAGGAATATGTCCAGCCTGAGTTGGCAGCCCCTAGTGACTCAACCAGTCCTGGCTTTTATTCTAAAATAAAATAGAAAATGTTGGAAAAACTCAGCAAGTGAGGCAGCATCTGAGAAGAAAGAAACAGAGTTAACGTTTCTGGTCGAAGACCTTTCATCAGAACTTTTATTCTGCCAGTAGGTGAAATGCACAGAAACTGACTCAGAGAAAGGCTGCTGCTGCTGCCTCTCCTGGTGGCTGAACCAGGTACTGCAGCATTTTCCTGAGCCCGGTGGTGACCCCTGTCAGCAATCACACAGGGTTTATTAGCTGAGCTTCCAACTGAAAATAGGAAGTGCACTGAGTCAATTGATCTCATCCTGACGACAGCTGGTATGCTACAATTGGCCTCAGTGCCCTGGGTTAAGGAGGGGAAAAGTCAACCAGGGACCTGCTTCCAATCCGATTGCCAGCCACTGCCCCCTCCTGGAGAGTGTGGGTAGGATCTGGCTCAATTGTGATGCCATCCACAGTCAAATATCCTGCCGATGCTCATTGTCTAAACTCACACTTGGCCAGAGGGCTCCCAATGCCCATGGATCTGTACCCTAGTGAGGGTCAGCACCCTCCAGGTAAATGGGGTGGGTATCAGAGGCTCCCAGTGCCCATGAATCTGTACCCCAGTGAGGGTCAGCACCTTTTAGGGGAAGGGGGGGGGGAAATTAGATAAAAGAAACCAAAGGAATGCAGATTGATTGCTTTTCCAACACGCCACTCGCCACACCTGTCTGTCACAGATAAGGCGTGGGGTGTTGTTCATGATGGGGGTGGAGGTGGAGGGTGAGGGCGGTGCCTAGTTCCACTGATCAGTGACCGGAATGATTCGAGACCCTCGGGGCGGGGGCCCTTTAACTGACTACAGACCCTTTCAGCTGTTGATTGTTTCCAGCCTTCCTCAATCAGTCTTTTGTTCTCCAGCCCAAGCCCCTGATCTGTGCTTTGGTGCAAGGAGGAAATCTCAGCATTGAATGTAGAGAACTGACAGTGTGATTGGCACCAGGAGCTGGGCTGCTCTGCCGTGTACTTTGATGCAGAGTTCCTGCTGCTTCCCCCCCGCTGCGATCACTGGACAACTTTACCTTTATAAAGAACATTTGCCTTTCAATCTCATGTTAGCTTCAATCGCTGCCTCTCCATTTACTCTTGGACTCCCAATAATGCAGCTGAACCTCAGCCCAAACCTTGAATAAAGATTCCAGCAGTTTCAGGTTGGGGCATTACTCACATTGCAAAGCAAACAAACCATAATATCCCCAGGATCAGTCAGTAAAATAAAACTCCTGATATGACTGGTGCCAGAACAGTGAGCCTGGCGTCTGTCAATGTTTGAGAGAACTCCAGCAACCAACCCAAACAGGAATAGAAAGTGGAACAGAGAAGGTCAACAGAGATTGAATAGAGGTTTCCAAAATGATGAAAGGTTTTCCTTTGCCCCCATGTCCTCTACATGCCCTACCCCTGTATGCTCTGCCCACTATATGCCCTGCCCCTGCACATCTCCTCAGAGCCCCACCCACTATATGCCCTGCCCAACTCATGCCCCGCCTGCTATATGCCCTGCCCCCGTATGCCCAGTCCCTGCACACACACCCCCGCCCCGTGTCCCGCCCACTATATGCCCCCCCACCGGGTGCGACTGAATTTCCAGGCCAGTGTCTGTAGCTTTGTTTGGCATTTTATTTCAACTCTGAAAAATGTTTAATTAAAACAAGAGAGACATTTATTGCTAAGAACTTGCTGAGGTTCCTGTTACTGAATGACACGCTAGGGAGTAAAGACGGAACTGTGAAGGATTAAGCAATGTTAAAAATCAAAGGCTTTTTGTACAATGTCACAACAGGCTTCTGCCAGGCTGTCTTAGTATATGGAGCCAATCCATCAAACCTTCCCTTACAAGCATCAGCCATCAGAATGTTTTATTTTAATTTAAGTGTTGCCAGCACGGCTAATAAAGTGAAATAAAAAAAATAAACCAAGCAAAAAATATTTTCAGGTCAATGTCTGTCTGTGATGGAGGGACTCTATGGGTCTGAATCTAAGCCAGTGATGGGACGGGGGTCTGTTTCTGTGATTCCCTCACACGGTGATGGGACGGGGGTCTGTGTCTGTGATTCCCTCACACGGTGATGGGACGGGGGTCTGTGTCTGTGATTCCCTCACACGGTGATGGGACGGGGGTCTGTGTCTGTGATTCCCCTACACGGTGATTGGATGGGGGTCTGTGTCTGTGATTCCCTCACACGGTGATGGGACGGGGGTCTGTGTCTGTGATTCCCTCACACGGTGATGGGACGGGGGTCTGTGATTCCCTCACACGGTGATGGGACGAGGGTCTGTGTCTGTGATTCCCCCACACGGTGATGGGACGGGGGTCTGTGTCTGTGATTCCCCCACACGGTGATGGGACGAGGGTCTGTGTCTGTGATTCCCTCACACGGTGATGGGACGGGGGTCTGTGTCTGTGATTCCCTCACACGGTGATGGGACGGGGGTCTGTGTCTGTGATTTCCCCCACACGGTGATGGGACGGGGGTCTGTGTCTGTGATTCCCTCACACGGTGATGGGACGGGGGTCTGTGATTCCCTCACATGGTGATGGGACGGGGGTCTGTGTCTGTGATTCCCCCACACGGTGATGGGACGGGGGTCTGTGTCTGTGATACCCCCACACGGTGATGGGACGGGGGTCTGTGTCTGTGATTCCCCCACACGGTGATGGGACGGGGGTCTGTGTCTGTGATACCCCCACACGGTGATGGGACGGGGGTCTGTATCTGTGATTCCCTCACACGGTGATGGGACGGGGGGTCTGTGTCTGTGATTCCCCCACACGGTGATGGGATGGGGGTTTGTGTCTGTGATTCCCCCACACGGTGATGGGACGGGGGTCTGAGTCTGTGATTCCCCCACACGGTGATGGGATGGGGGTCTGTGTCTGTGATTCCCCCACACGGTGATGGGACGGGGGTCTGTGTCTGTGATTCCCCCACACGGTGATGGGACGGGGGTCTGTGTCTGTGATTCCCCCACACGGTGATGGGACGGGGGTCTGTGTCTGTGATTCCCCCACACGGTGATGGGACGGGGGTCTGTGTCTGTGATTCCCCCACACGGTGATGGGACGGGGGTCTGTGTCTGTGATTCCCCCACACGGTGATGGGATCGGGGTCTGTGTCTGTGATTCCCCCACACGGTGAGCTCCTGATTTTAATCGTGCAAGGCCAGGAACTTCAGGCAGTGGAGTCCATTGTCCAACAAACTAGTTCTGTTATTTCAGGACCTTTCTGAATGGAAGTGGAGATAACCCTAGTAAATTGTTTGGTCTCTTTTTGCTGAAGCGCAAGAAAAGGAGAAGGACTAGCACTGAAATCCAGCTTGGGCAAGAGGGCTGCACTAAAGCAATGAACACTGCAAATAATTAATAAAATCTTTATTCATATGTATATAATATATATAGTAAAAGGCATATCTGTTACTCACATTATTTAACTGAAAATACTTATTTCATATATATTGCTGCTTTTAACTTTCACATCCACCTTATTTACCTTGCAGCACAGTCACATACTCAGAGTGCAGTCCTGAATACAAACCGACAGTTGCCTGTCAGCCAGTACTGTATGGCTGATGTGCAATCCTTTTACACAGCTTTCCACCAACCAGCACAGGGGCCCAGCACCTGAGAGCAGGACCAGGATGAACTGGGGCGTATCTGTGCATATAACTGCTGTATGGGTGGGGTACAAATGCGACACAGATTCCGTTATCTGGGTGCTGGCACACATGGGAGGATGTACTGTATGTTCCCTGAGGTTCCCCTTCTCCTGAGTGCAATGTCCCCTGGTGTGGACCCCTTTCAGTTCCAATGTCAGAAGCACTCTTCCTGTGTGGCTGCGACACGATGAAACTGATTGAGGAAGAGCAGGGGACAAAGACCAATAACAATCAGAATCCGATGTGACAAATGAGCACCGGCTCTGTCACCGCTCTTGCTGGGTTGGAAAGATCTTGGGCCGTTCCCATCCACCCTCTCCATGCTGCAGTCCATAACCTTTCGAAGAGATCCTGACTTGAGTTGCCTTTATTTCCCAGCCCAATGAATGCCTCCAATCTACATTGATCGCATTCACTGCTGTCCTGGAAACGACATCTTCATAATTACATTGAACTGTTCCTCAACACTTCAGGGCCAAGTCAACCAGAGGCTTCAATGTGTCTGTGTAGCAGATGATGCGCTGAGCTTAATACCAAGTAACTAGTCATCAGGCATACGTCTCATCAGGTGTGGAGCAGACAGTGGGATCTCCGCCGGCTTTGGGTATATGGCACCAGCCGGACTGCTAAAGCTCATCCTGCGCACCTGCTTTCAAGAAAAGAAATAAAGATCGAGTGAGACACAGAAGCATTTACCACTGAGATTATTCCCTGTTTCCATCCTGTTGTCCCCACATAGATTAGGATGTCAGCCTTGGCTCAGTGGTAGCACTTTTGCCTTTTAGTCAGAAGGTCTTGGGTTCAAACCCCACTGTAGAGACCTAAATACATACGCTAAGCTGGTCATTTATCTCATTGCAGTTTCTGGGACCATGCTGTGCCCAAATTGGATGCTGTACTTGCCTACATAACAGTAACTACACTTCAAAAAGTAATTCATTGGCTGTGAAGAACTTTGAGATGTCCTGGGGACATGAAAGGTTCTATATAAATACTGGAGTGTGGGACTAAATTGGACAGCTCTTTCAAAGAGCCGATGCAGGCACAACGGGCCAAATGGCCACCTTCTGTGCTGTAGCACTCTATGATCCTATTAATGCAAGTTCCTTCTTTAATGTGATCTGCAGCTGACAAATGCACAAGAACAAGCTGAAGATGAGTCTGCCATTGACTAGCCCACTCTCCCAGGACAATGTTCAGAGGAGGGGTTTGAGGAAACTTTTGAGCCATTAAAATCACAAGTTAATTAAGATCAGCACCACAAGTGGCAGAAGAATCTCACCCCAGGTTCCATGTCAAGTCTTCTGGTTACATTACACTCTTAGGAATAGAAGAGACTTCAAGGAGACCTAACAACTGTGCAAGGTTATGAGAGGAACTGACAAAGTTGAACCAGGTAAATTGTTCCCTGTGGTAATGGTTCAAGTCCCAGGAGACACAAGTTACAAACTAGGAGTAAGAAGAGAAGTCAGAGCAAAGTTTATTGGCCAAAGAGTTCTAGAATCAGTTACCAGCGAACATCACTGAAGCAGACAGTATAAATGAGTTCAGGAGACAATTGATCGCCTGCCTCCACCACTGCCTCAGCCCATTTGCTGCTGAAATCCTCATCCATGCCTTTGTTACTTCCAGTCTCGACTATTCCAATGCTCTCCTCGTTGGCCTCCCACCTTCCACCCTCTGTAAACTTGAACTCATCCAAAACTCTGCTGCATGTATCCTAACTCACACCAAGTCCCGTTTTCCCACCCTGTGCGCGCTGACCTACATTGGCTCCCGGTCCAGCAATGCCTTGATTTTAAAATTCTCATCCTTGTTTTCAAATCCCTCCATGGCCTCGCCCCTCCCTATCTCAGTAACCTCCTCCAGCCCTACAAACCTCCCAGATCTCTGCGTTCCTCCTATTCTGTCCTAATGCGCATTCCGCAATTTTCATCATTCCACTATTGGCGGTCGTGCCTTCAGCTGCCTAGGCCCTAAGCTCTGGAATTCCCTCCCTAAACCTCTCCTCCTCTCCACATCTCTCTCCTCCTTTAAGTTGCTCCTTAAAACTTACCTCTTTGACCAAGCATTCGGTCACCTGTCCTAATATCTCCTATGTGGCTCAGTGTCAAATTTTTATGATAATCGATCCTGTGAAGTGCCTTGGGACATTTTTACTACTTTTAAGATGCTATATAAATGCCAGTTGATGTTCTGAAGAGAGAAAGGATTGTGGGATAGAGTAGGAGATGGATAGATGAGGTTGCAAGCAGTTAAAAAAGGGATACATTGTTCAGCTTAAGACATTCTTACATTCTTATCCAAACTGGAGGTGTGGACCTGTGTCCATTGGGCAGGTAAGCTTCATATCACACTCACAGTAACATAGAGCCTCAAATGTGTTCTTGTGTTTCTGGACAGGAAAGAACTTACATTTAAATAGCACCTTATCACTTCTCTCAGTATATCAAAAATGCACCACACAAGATGGATCACTTTAAAGTGCAGCCATGGTTGTTGTGTGGGTTAACTGGGCAGCCACTTTGTACACAGCAAGATCTCACAAACAGCAATGGGATAAATGGCCAGTGAATCATTTTTTTGGTGGTGTTGGTTGAAGGATGAATGTTGGCCAGGACACAAGGAGAAGTCCCTGCTCTTCCTCAAATAGTCCCAGGGATCCTTAATATCCACCTAAATTGCTCTGGTTCAAACCTCTCCCAAAAGACAGCAGCCCCAAATTTCATCAGGGTGTCCCGTCAGATTCCCACTGTAACCAAAGGGCAAAGAGCAGGGCCGTGAATGCACTGAATCCCCAGTCAGCCTTGTAAGGGGACGAATTTCTGCAGAAAACCTAACAGAAGTGTTTTTTTTCTGAGTATGCTAATTTGGATTTAACTGTTAATTCTCGGAATGTGGGCGTCGCTGGCGAGGCCGGCATTTATTGCTCATCCCTAATTGCCCTTGAGAAGGTGGTGGTGAGCCTCCTTCTTGAACTGCTGCAGTCTGTGTGGTGACGGTTCTCCCACAGTGCTGTTAGGAAGGGAGTTCCAGGATTTTGACCCAGTGACGATGAAGGAACGGCGATATATTTCCAAGTCGGGATGGTGTGTGACTTGGAGGGGAACGTGCAGGTGGTGTTGTTCCCATGTGCCTGCTGCCCTTGTCCTTCTAGGTGGTAGAGGTCGCGGTTTGGGAGGTGCTGCCAAAGAAGCCTTGGCGAGTTGCTGCAGTGCATCCTGCAGATGGTACACACTGCAGCCACGGTGCGCCGGTGGCAGAGGGAGTGAATGTTTAGGGTTGTGGATGGGATGCCAATCAAGTGGGCTAATTTGTCCTGGATGGTGTCGAGCTTCTTGAGTGTTGTTGCAGCTGCTCCCATCCAGGCAAGTGGAGAGAATTCCATCACACTCCTGACTTGTGCCTTGTAGATGGTAGAGAGCTTTTGAGGAGTCAGGAGGTGAGTCACTCGCCACAGAATACCCAGCCTCTGACCTGCTGTAGCAGCCATGGCATTTAAGTGGCTGATTCAGCTGAATTTCGTATTTAATGAAACATCATCCTGTCGGCTAGAGTTGGTAAAATGGCTTAAATTGCAACATGATAAGGAAATACAAACGGTAAAATAGCATCTGGCTGAAAGCAGAACCCAGTGTGCGTATGAAGAATTCTATAAGGCCCTCAGTCAAAATATAAGCAGCCGTGGGGCATTGTCTGATGGCTGAGACTTTCACCTTTTCCTGTGTCAGCAGGTGGCTGAGCATTTCTTTCTTTCTGAACGTCGGCATATCATTGGTGAGCAGGGCATCGGTAACGTCCAATATCCGCTTCTCATGCTGCATAATCTGCTTCTGCTGCTCGCGGTTAAACAGGATGTCCCGCAACTCTTTCACAATGCTGAGTGGGCAAAAAAATAACCATTAAACGCAGCAAAAGTAACTCACACTGTGGGTGGGTCAGTGTGACAGTAACTCACACTGTGGGTGGGTCAGTGTGACGGTAACTCACACTGTGGGTGGGTCAGTGTGACGGTAACTCACACTGTGGGTGGGTCAGTGTGACAGTAACTCACACTGTGGGTGGGTCAGTGTGACAGTAACTCACACTGTGAGAGTGTCAGTGTGACGGTAACTCACACTGTGGGTGGGTCAGTGTGACGGTAACTCACACTGTGGGTGGGTCAGTGTGACGGTAACTCACACTGTGGGTGGGTCAGTGTGACGGTAACTCACACTGTGGGTGGGTCAGTGTGACTGTAACTCACATTGTATATTAAGGAATGCAGCAGTGGTGCCCACCTGTTGAGTTCAAGGCGAATCTGCTTATAGTACTGGAGGTTCCTTTGGATGGCTTCCAGCACTAGGCAGAACTCCTCGTACGTTTTCATGTTGAGATTCTCCAGGGAGCTGTACTTCATCGGTTGCTGTTTGTGAGCCATGATGATCTGCTTGATACATTCTTGCATATGGACCAAGTCCAACTCTGGGCTTGGCTCATTCTCATCTTTCAACTGAAAAAATGGAATTTAGAGGATAGTGGTAATGGGAAGAATAGTTCGAGGAGAAATCAAACATTAAATAACACTAACAGACTAAAATCTTGTATTGCACATTTGTTACGTAGCCGCTCACCAATGCACCAACACACAATCGATCACATCGGTCTATATCACAAACACACAATTGATTACATCAGGCTACATCAGCCAGATTGTGAGTTGTGAGGAGGATGCAAAGAGGCTTCAAGGTGATTTAGACAAGTTGAGTGAGTGGGCAAATACATGGCAGATGCAGTATAATGTGGATAAATGTGAAGTTATCCATTTCGGAAGGAAAAACAGAAAGGCAGAGTATTATTTAAATGGTGATAGATTGGGGAATGTTGATGTACAAAGGGACCTGGGTGTCCTTGTACATCAGTCACTGAAAGCAAACATGGGGGTGCAGCAAGCAGTTAGGAAGGCAAATGGTATGTTGGCCTTCATTGCAAGAGGATTTGAGTACAGGAACAAGGATGTCTTACTGCAGTTATACAGGGCCTTGGTGAGACCACACCTGGAGTATTGTGTGCAGTTTTGGTCTCCTTTCCTAAGAAAGGATATACTTGCCATAGAGGGAGTGCAGTGAAGGTTCACCAGACTGATTCCTGGGGTGGCAGGGCTGTCGTATGAGGAGAGATTGGGTCGACTCGGCCTGTATTCACTCGAGTTTATAAGAATGAGAGGGGATCTCATTGAAACATATAAAATTCTGACAGGGCTAGACAGACTGGATGCAGGGAGGATGTTTCCCCTGGCTGGGGGGGTCTAGAACGAGGGGTCACAGTCTCAGGATACGGGGTAGGACATTTAGGACTGAGATGAGGAGAAATTTCTTCACTCAGGGGGCCTGTGGAATTCTCTACCATAGAAGGCTGTGGAGGCCAAGTCACCGAATATATTTAAAAAGGAGATGGATAGATTTCTAGACACAAAAGGCATCAAGGGGTATGAGCTGAGAGCAGGAATATGGTATTGAGATAGAGGATCAGCCATGATCATATTGAATGGCGGAGCAAGGCTCGAAGGGCTGAATGGCCTACTCCTGCCCCTATTTTCTATGTTTTTATGTTTCACACAACCGATCACATTAGTCTATGTCACCAAAATCTTGTTTCATTGCCATATAGCCCATTGAAGCGAATTTAATGCTAGACTCAGAAGTGTGCCTCTCAACCCCTCGTTCTAGATTTCATGATGTTAACCATGAAAGGTGATTCTCATTCAAGCGTATAAAATTCTTAGAGGGCTTGACAGGGTAGATTTGGAGAGGCTGTTTGCCCTGTCTGGAGGGTCTAGAACTAGGGGGCATAGTCTCAGGATAAAGGGTCGGCCATTTAGGACTGAGATGAGGAGGAATTTCTTCACTCAGAAGGTTGTGAATCTTTGGAATTCTCTATCCCAGAGGGCTGTGGATGCTCAGTCATTGAGTATATTCAAGACTGAGATCGATAGATTTTTGTACTCTAAGGGAGTCAAGGAATATGGGGATCAGGCAGGAAAATGGAGTTGAGGTTGAAGATCAGCCATGATCTTATCAAGTGGAGGAGCAGGCTCAAGGACCGCATGGCCTAATCCCACTCCTATTTCTTATTTTCTTATCACTTTAAAAAGATATCTGCTGTTGGGAATTGGAAACATGAACTCTCCTTTAAGAGTGTCACTGTGAGTAATAATTTTAATCAGAGTTATGATTTTCTTGTGCTCAGCACCAAATAACACTCCCAAAGTGATCCATTGCTCCCTACAAACTGGAGTGTGCTCTTATATACACAATATCTGGTAATGTAGTGGTGCCCAGGGGTGGAATTGTAATTTGCTCACTGGAGGTGACATGAGCTGTCTCATGCCTTCTGAGTCTTTGGATAACAGAGGATTAATTGCTTTCAGACCACGTGGCTTAGGTATGATTTATGAACAAAGATTACTAAAAGACAAGTTAAACCGTAGTAAAATATTTGTTTCGTTACATTTACAACATAAAACTCACAATTCCCGGCTCCAAAACAGTAAAAGATGCAATGATTCACTGACCCTCCTAATTACAATGAGCCTGGAGTAGTGTTAGCAACCCAGAACATGGACAATTAGTGAAGCTCACTTCCCAAAGCCTTCCACATCAATAGAACAGGGAGAGAACTGCTGAGCTGGCCAAAGACTGCACAATATATTTCTCTGACTGAGCATAGAACTGTCAATCAACAATCAAAACATACAAAGGCACCTGACCGGCTGAAATATCTGCTAACAGAAAATTTGCATCCCTTGGTGGTTCAGGAATGATCTCTGCCTCTGTAAACAGGTTCTCAAGCAAAAGTAACATCCTGGGCCGAGCGAGTGTCAAAGGTCACCAATATTGCCTTTTAAAACCTGCGGATTCTAACACCTAACCTTTCAGAGCCCTTGGTTGTATAGTTGAGACCAGTCAGTCAGCTTTTACTGTATATGATTGGAGCAACTGAAATTGTCCTTAAATTCCAGCCAACCCTGTGATTGCAGCTTCCCTTTCAACATAGAGAAGCAAATCCCACGGTAATCGATTTAAAGTGGTACTCTCAAAACTATAACAAAAAATATATATATTTTAAAGATTCCTAGGACATCAGACAGGACTAATTTCTCATTTGGCACTGAGGCTCTTATTTTCCATATCAGGACATGTGTAAGGGGGTTACATCTCAGGACAGCCATAAAGATTCAGGGCAGTATGAGCTCTGACGCTTGTTATAAGTGTCATGTTAACAAGATGCTGATTAGTTGTGGTTATTTTTAAATTATGCCTAGCTCAAGTTTTGGTGAAACTTGTTTTGTCCCATGCACTGTGCTCAGTGAGAGGTCAAAAGCCAGATGGTGCATGTGCAGTTTCAGCCTTGAGGTGTACAAGAACAGCTTTGGGATCACGAGCGACCCAACCTTCCCCCTAAACAGAACACATTGCCTCCACCAATACCCTCTTCACTCCCAATGACATGGGCAAGAAGGGATCCATGGGTGAGACAGTCCTATTGTCCTGAGGCATTAGGCCTTAGTACACCAATGCAATGCATCACCAAACCAGCTCATCAAGGTGAGTGCTGGGGAATGGAACACACCCAGAGTCAGCAACAAGCACTCCCGAAGTGAAGGACATCACAGCTAGAGGCAAACTAAAGCTTGTCTACTCCCTCCCGACAATCTGCCTCAGCCACTGCCTCAAAACATCCTGTACTGTGCAGTTGGACATTTTTCCATTTCCCACACTAGCTATCCTGTGGCCATTTTGAATGAAATTGCTAACCTAGTGCCAAATTAGGGATAGTTTTGTACCTATATCCATTCGGACATGGGGTTCGACGGCCCAAACTCATTTCACACAGGACCCCGACAGACAGAGACGTTCATCCTCTAAGTCTGGGCTGGAGAGTACAGCTCCAAACGAGCATTCTCTGTCTCAGTGTTGCACCAGTAGGTATCTTGCCTCTTGGCTCACATCCTACCTCAGCCAGTAGACCTGCCCCACCGGTCAGTGTATGCCTCTTCTCCTCTTGCTCTGTCATTGCTTGCTCCAGGTTTGACGTCACCGCGGCAACCATGATGTTTGCAAAGATAAAAGATGCTCCTATGATGAATATGAAGAGGTACAGTGCGCCCCAATACATTATCACTCCGTCCTTCTGCCTGGAAAGGAGAAGACAGTTTTGTTAATGTCAGCACCAGTGGAAATCATTTCATTCCCAGACCAACCATGGCCAGAATCTATTGATTCTATCACATAGACTGAGGTCTGGGCAGACATTACAGGGGCTCCTAAAAACTGTACAGCAAGCTGAGTAACAGGAGATGCTGGAGCATGTCGTACTTAACTGTCCTGTTTATTTGTGACATCCCCCCGTTAAACAGCACCACTGAGAACTCCCACACATGAAAAATCAGTTGATTTGCCAATTTACAAAGGTTGATCTGAATTCTATCCTTTTAGCACATTGCAGGTTAAGAGGTATGATATGTGCACCCCACACAGAAACTGTGTGTAGAGGAGATATGCACTATTTGTATACATTATATACTGTGTACCTCACCTGAGATATGCACTATTTGTGTACATTATAGTACTGTGTACCTCACCTGAGATATGCACTATTTGTATACATTATATACTGTGTACCTCACCTGAGATATGCACTATTTGTGTACATTATAGTACTGTGTACCCCACCATATATTGCGTTCCTTCATTGTCGCTGGGTCAAAATCCTGGAACACCCTACCTAACAGCACTGTGGGAGAACCTTCACCATATGGACTGCAGCGGTTCAAGGAGGCGGCTCATCACCACCTTCTCAAGGGCAATTAGAGATGGGCAATAAATGTTGGCCTTGCCAGCGATGCCCACATCCCATGAACGAATAAAAAAAACCTGAGATATGCACCATTTGTGAAAATTATGATACTGTGTACCCCACCTGAGATATGCACCATTTGGGTATATTATAGTACTGTATACCTCACCTGAGATATGCACCATTTGTGAACATTATAGTACTGTGTACCCCATCTGAGATATGCACCATTTGGGTACATTATAGTGCTGTGCATGTGTGTGTATGTGCGAATTTGCATGTGCATCTATGTATTTCTATAATGGTATGTAAAGGACATGTAGATGTAATAGCCCTTGCTCTTCTGAGCCTGGGATGCCTTGAGCTGTTATGTGCCAGTGGTACTCATAATACTATTTACAGTCTGGTTTTGTCTGGCTGTGGGATGTTGCCAGAGCTGGGATTCAGAGCTGTTTCTCCCGTCTTGAGAGAAAGTGAATGTTATAAGGAGGTGGAGCTGTCCCAGCAACCTCATTGTACAAATGAAAGGGCTCTATTACAACTATGGGGCCTACAGTTTATTGCATTATAGATCCTATGGCCTATGGGGAGGTATCTGGTTTCCAGTTAGAAAATTTCAACTTAGGGGTTTGCTGAGTTACAAACGGACTTAAAGTTCTCACCAGGCCTGGGATGGTCTACTCCCCCAATTATTGAGGGGGGCATGTGATGAAATAGTAGGGGCACGAACCAGAATTTTTAAAAACTCTTTGGAAACAGGACTAGAGGGGTGAATGCTATAGCCTGCTCAAAAAGCAGAAAGGGACAAGCCAGGTTACTATAGATCAGTTAGCCTCAGATCACTAGTAAGAAAACTGCTAGTGACTATAATAATAGGTAACATTAGTGAATATGGACTAATCAGAGACAATCAACAAGGATTTGTAAAGGAAAAGTCATGCTTGACAAATTGAATCAAGTAAACTACTATACAGATAAAGAAAGGGAATGCAGTGGGTGGTATATATTTGTATTTTCAAAAGGTGTCTGACAAAGTTCCTGACTGTGTACAAAAGGTATGTGGAGTATTGGGTGATGTGCCTCACAGCCACCGTGGTGTCATGGAAGTTGTTTTGATCATCATGGGAAGAGGGGGTCACGGAAGAGATTCCTAGATTCTCCCCCCAGAATTAGCCTAGGGTTTTTTCTCTCCCAGGAGATTACGTGGCTGCTTTCGAATGGGGGGTATTGAGGATCGTGATGCTCAGGTGCACGAAACTATATGGGACAAGAATTTTCGATGGACCAGTTAGTCTTTTCTTGTCCGTCATTTTTGTCTGTTCATAAGTGCCGCATAGGAGACTTGTGAAGGTTAAGGCCAATAGTATTAAATATACGATTAATAAATGTTGACATGGATAGAGGAATAGCTGAAGGAGAGAAAACAGAGAGTAAGAGTAACTGAGCGTAAGGCGGATTAGCAAGATGTAGGTAGTGGCATCCCCCAGTGATCTATGTTGGGACCTTCTTAGGTCTTCATATACATTAATGATTTGGGCATGGAGATCAGGGGGAAAACTTGGGCATGATACCAATTTAGGAAGCATGGAAAACTGTGACGAAGAATGCAGGAGACTATGAGAGGAAATAGACTGGTCAGGGAGAGGGCAGGTATGTGGCAAATGCAGTTCAATTGAGATAAATGTGACTGGTACATTTTGGGAGAATGGAAATATACCTTAAATGGTAAAATTCTCAATGGATTGGAGGAACAAAGAGATACAAGGGTTCAGATTTTAAAACCAGGATTGCTGGTGGAAAAAGACATAATAAGAACAAATGGGATTCTGTTTTTTTTATATTTAGGCATTGGATGAGGTTCTGTAGGAAGATTTTAAGGAGTTAGGAGAAAGAGTAAGAAGCAGGACCTCAAAGGTAGCAATCTCTGGATTATTCTCGATGCCTCGTGCTAGTTAGTATAGAAATAGGAGGATAGAGCAGACGAATGCGTGGCTGGAGAGATGGTGCAGAAGGGAGGGCTTTAGATTCCTGGGGACCGGTTCTGGGTGAGAAGGGACCTGTACAAGCCAGACAGGTTGCACCTCAACAGGGCCAGGACCAATACCCTCGCGGGGAGGTTTGCTAGTGCTGTTGGGGAGGGTTTAAACTAGTTTGGCAGGGGGGTGGGAACCTGAGTGTAGATTCAGATGGGACAGAATCAGAACTGGAGATAGAAGGCAGAAAATTAGTAAGTAACTTAAGAAGGCAGAGGGAACAAAGGTTAGAAAATAAACAGCAAGGGAGTTTGGCAGTGCTTAGTGGTATATACCTCAATGCAAGGAGTATAGTGAATAAGGCAGATGAGCTGAGGGCACAGATAGACACATGGCAGTACGATATCTTAGCTATTACAGAAACATGACTTAAAGAGGGGCAAGAAAGAGGGGCAACGTTCCTGGTTACAGGGTTTTCAGATGAGATAGAGAAGGGGATAAAAAAGGAGGGGGGGTGGCAATTTTGGTTAAAGAAACAATTACAGCTGTGAGGAGGGATGATATGTTAGAAGGATCATCAAATGAGGCCATATGGGTTAAGCTAAGGAACAAAAAAGGGGCAGTCACACTACTGGGAGTGTACTAGACCCCCAAACAGTCAGAGGAAGATAGAAGAGCAAATATGTAGGCAAATTTCTGAGAAGTACAAAATCAGTAGGGCAGTAATAGTGGGGGATTTCAACTACCCTAATATTAACTGGGACACAAACAGAGTGAAGGGTATAGAGGGCACAAAATTCTTAAATTGCATCCAGGGGAACTTTTTAGCCAGTACGTAGCAAGCCCAACAAGAGAGGGGGCAGTTCTAGATTTAGTTTTAGGAAATGAGGCTGGGCAGTATGTACAAATGTAGGTCCCTTACAATCAGAAATGGGGGAAATTATAATGGGGAACAAAGAAATGGCAGAACAATTAAACATATACTTTGCTTCTGTCTTCACAAAGGAGGACACAAATAACCTGCCAGAAATGTAAGGGAACCAAGGGTCTAGTGAGAGGGAGGAACTGAAGGAAACCAGTATTAGGAAAAAAAAATAGTACTTGGGAAATTAATGGGGCTAAAGGCTGACAAATCCCCAGGGCCTGATAATCGACATCCCAGAGTACTACAGGAAGTGGCCCTGGAAATAGTGGATGCATTGGTGATCATCTTCCAAAATTCTATAGAATCTGGAACAGTTCCTACAGATTGGATGGTGGCAAATGTAACCCCACTATTTAAAAAAGGAGGGAGAGAGAAAACAGGGAATTACAGACCAGTTAGCCTAACATCAGTAGTGGGGAAAATACTAGAGTCTATTATAAAAGATGTGATAACATAACACTTGGAAGGCATTAACGGGGTTGGACAAAGTCAGCATGGGTTTATGAAAGGGAAATCATGCTTAACAAATCTACTGGAGTTTTTTGAGGATGTAACTAGTAGAATAGATAGGGGAGAACCAGTGGATGTGGTGTATTTGGATTTTCAGAAGGCTTTTGATAAGATCCCACACAAGAGGTTAGTGTGTAAAATTAAAGCAAATGGGATTGGGGGGAATATACTGGCATGGATTGAGAATTGGTTGACAGACAGGAAACAGAGAGTAGGAATAAACGGGTCTTTTTCCGGGTGGCAGGCAGTGACTAGTGGGGTACCGCAGGGATCAGTGCTTGGGCCCCAGCGATTCACAATATATATCAATGATTTGGATGAGGGAACTAAATGTAACATTTCCAAGTTTGCAGACGACACAAAGCTGGGGTGGAATGTGAGCTGTGAGGAGGATGCAAAGAGGCGCCAATGTGATTTAGACAAGTTGGGTGAGTGGGCAAGAACGTGGCAGATGCAGTATAACGTGGATAAATGTGAGGTTATCCACTTTGGTTGTAAAAACAGAAAGGCAGATTATTATCTGAATGGTGATAGATTGGGAAAAGGGGAGGTGCAACGAGACCTGGGTGTCCTTGTACACCAGTCGCTGAAAGCGAGCATTCAGGTGCAGCAAGCAGTTAGGAAGGCAAATGGTATGTTGGCCTTCATTGCAAGACGATTTGAGTACAGGAGCAAGGATGTCTTACTGCAGTTATACAGGGCATTGGTGAGACCACATCTGGAGTACTGTGTGCAGTTTTGGTCTCCTTATCTGAGGAAGGATGTCCTTGCCATGGAGGGAGTGCAACGAAGGTTTACCAGACTGATTCCTGGGATGGCAGGACTGACGTATGAGGAGAGTTTGGGTCGACTAGGCTTATATTCATTAGAGTTTAGAAGAATGAGAGGTGATCTCATCAAAACATATAAAATTCTAACAGGACTAGACAGACTAGATGCAGGGAGGATGTTCCCGATGGCTGGGGAGTCCAGAACCAGGGGTCAGTCTCAGGATACGGGGTATGCCATTTAGAACCGAGATGAGGAGAAATTTCTTCACTCAGAGGGTGGTGAACTTGTGGAATTCTCTACCACAGAAGGCAGTGGAGGCCAAGTCATTAGATGTATTCAAGAAGGAGATAGATATATTTCTTAATGCTAAAGGGATCAAGGGATATGGGGAAAAAGCGGAAACAGGGTACTGAGTTAGACGATTAGCCATGATCATTTGAATGGCGGAGCAGGCCCGAAGGGCCGAATGGCCTACTCTTGCACCTATTTTCTATGTTTCCATGAGTCTACAGCTATCCTCTTCACTATCAACTACACGGCCAATTTTTGTGTCATCTGCAAATTTGCCAATCATGCCCCCTACATTCAAGTCCAAATTAATAATATATACCACAAATAGCAAGGGACCCAACACTGAGCCCTGTGGCACACCATTGGAAACGGATTTCCATTCACAAAGACATCCATCGACTTTTACCCTTTGTTTCCTGTTACTGAGCCAATTTTGGAACTAATTCGCCACATTTCCCTGTATCCCATGGGCTTTTACCTTTTTGACCAGTCTGCCATGTGGGACCTTGTCAATTGCCTTACTAAAATCCATGTAGACAACATCCACTGCACTACCCTCAGCAATCCTCCTTGTCACTTCCTCAAAGAATGCAATCAGATTTGTAAGGCATGACCTTCCCTGAACAAATCCATGCTGACTATCCCTGATTAAACCATGCCTTTCCAAGTGACAGTTTATCTTATCTCTCAGTATTGATTCTAATAGTTTGCCCACCACCAAGGTAAGCAGAGCTCAGTATTAGATCCCTTGCTTTTTATGATATATATTAATGATTTGGACATAAGTGTCCATGATTAAGAAGTTTGCAGATGATACAAAAATTGGTTGGGTGGTTGATAATGAGGAGGAAAGCTATAGACTGCAGGAAGATATCAATGGACTGGTCCGTTGGGCAGAAAAGTGGAATTCAATCCAGAGAAGTGTGAGATAATGTATTTGGGGAAGGCAAACAAGGCAAGGGAGTACACATTAAATGGGAGGATACTGAGAGGAGTAGAGGAAGTGAGGGAACCTTGGAGTGCATATCCACAGATCCCTGAAGGTAGCAGGACAGGTAGATAAGGTGGTTAAGAAGGCATATAGAATACTTTCCTTTATTAGCTGAGGCACAGAATATAAGAGCAGGGAGGTTATGCTGGTACTGTATAAAACACTGGTTAGGTCACAGCTTGAGTACTGCGTACAATTCTGGTCACCACATTACAGGAAGGATGTGATTGCACCAGAGAGGGTACAGAGGAGATTTACGAGGATGTTGCCAGGGCTGGAGAATCTTAGCTCTGAGGAAAGATTGGATAGGCTGGGGTTGTTCTCTTTGGAACAGAGGAGGCTGAGGGGTGATTTAATTGAGGTGTACAAAATTATGAGGGGCCTAGGTAGAGTGGATAAGAAGGACCAATTTCCTTAGCAGAGAGATCAATAACCAGGGGGCATAGATTTAAATTGATTGGTAGAAGGATTAGAGGGGAGCTGAGGAAATTATTTTTCACCTAAAAGGGTGGTGGGGGTCTGGAATTCACTGCCTGAAAGGGTGGTAGAGGCAGAAACCCTCAACTCATTTAAAAAGTATCTGGATGTGCACCTGAAGTGCCGTGACCTGCAGGGCTATGGACCAAGTGCTGGAAAGTGGGATTAGGCTGGGTGGCTCATTTTTGGCCAGCACGGACACGAAGGGCTGAATGGCCTCCTTCTATGATTCTATGAATACAAAGCACAGGGGTGATTGCAAATCTAGTTAGGCTACAGTGGGAGAATTATGTGCAGTTTTGGGCACAACAGGGATGAGGAACTTCAGTTATGTGGAGAGACTGGAGAAGCTGGGGTTGTTCTCCTTAGTACAAAAAGGTTAAAGGGAAATTTAATAAAGGTGTTCAAAATTATGAGGGGTTTTGATAGAGTAAATAAGGAGAAACTGTTTCCACTGGCAGGAGGGTCGGTCACCAGAGGACACAGATTTAAGGTAATTGGCAAAAGAACAAGAGGGGAGATGAGGAGAATTTTATTACGCAGCGAGTCGTTATGATTTGGAATGCGCTGCCTGAAAGGGCGGTGGAAGCAGATTTAATAATAACTTTCAAAAGGGAATTGGATATATATTTGAAAAGGAAAAATTTGCAGGGCTATGGGGAAAGGGTTGAGGGGAGTGGAACTAATTGGAAGGCTACGGACCAAATGCTGGAATATGGGATTAGATTAGACTGGGCTTGTTGGCCGGCGCGGACACGATAGGCCGAAGAGCCTCTATCCGTGCTGTATAACTCTATGACTCTTTCAAAGAGCCGGCACAGGCACGATGGACCGAATGGCTTCCTTCTGTGATGTTTGATTCTATGATTCAACACTGGAAGCATAAAGTTGGGAGGGGGTGGTTAAATGAACATTTTTCATGCAGTTATTGGAATATGGAATCCATTACTGCAAGGGGCCACTGAAACCAGCCAATCACCATGTCTAACAGGGAATCAGAGGCACACCTGAAGAAGAAACATGTTCGAGTGGAGGGAAAGAGCCCACAAATGGCACTAGATGGCTCTGGGATGGCCATGACGGGCCAAAAGGGCCTCGTTCTGTGCTTTAATTCCTAGCAAATGTGCTTGGATAAAAAGTTAATGAAAAGCTCTAATCTGTGCTAATTGTGTGGAAAATCCGAGCTTCCTCTACTCCCCCATTTTACAAAGACATCGCCTTTGTGCAAGGTACAATATAAGGGGTGTACTATAAGGAATGGGTGCCTGTCCAAGATCCTATAGTTATGAGGAGAGACTTAAGATGCTGGGATTATTTCCGGTGGAGCAGACAGAATGAATAGGGAAAGACAATTTGCTCTGGTTGGGGAGTCATTGATGAGGGGGCATTAATTTAAAATTGTCACTAAGACAGCTAGGAGAGAGGTTAGGAGAAATTTTGTTACATAGAGGGTTGTTGGAGCATGGACTGCTTTGCCACAGGAAGTGGCTGAAATAGAGACCATTGTAACTTTTAAGGGAAAATGGATAAATATTTGAAGCAGAGGAAGATATAGGGCTCTGGGGAGAGAGTGGGACAGTGGGATTAGTTTTGAATTGCTCCAGCAAAGAGCTAGCACAAACATGATGGGTCAAATGGCCTTTTCCTGTGCTGTTACTTCTAATGTTCTATCCTGGTTTGTTCATTGCACTCTGAGAATATTATCCCTGATCTGCTTTACCCAATAAACCGCTTGGTTGCCATCCTGCTCTTAAACTGACCCATGTGCACGCAGTATAAAACAGGCAAACATAGGCCTGGGAATGTATCAGGCAGACATATGAACTTACACAAATTGATCATAAATTTGCACCCATCCGTCTTGCGTGATGCAGATAAACAGTGAATACATAGCTTTCTCCAAACTCCCAAACGACTCTGGAATATTGGTGCTAAAGATGATCACCCCAAACACAGCGAAAACCTGCAAAAGGAAAGATCTCATTTTCTGCAGCTTGAATGAGATGATTTTGAAGCTGACAAATGCGTTGAAGCACCAAGGCAAAATGCCAACAAGGCTGAAAAGAGTTAAGAGAATAGCAGTGACTACAGCCTGAAAATTACACTGCGATATATTATTGTACAAACACTTTGGGTGGAACTTTCAACCTTGGCAGGGGTGTAAAACAGGCGGATTAGCCGCTCAGTGAAGACAACTGAAAGGAAAATTGGACAAAGTGCACAATCCGCTATCACCTGTTTTACACTCCCGCCAAAGTTGAACTTTCCAGTATTTATCTGCTGTTTAATGGAAGCTCCGTTTAAATAGCAGAGAGGGGAATTTAACACAAGTACTTTCCAATTTTAATATCCAGTGTTATTTCGAGGCTATTTTGAAACCAGGTTTCTGATTTTAAAAGCCTGCAGATTGCAGAAGGAAGGGAAGATTTAGGGAGTTGAGGAGTTCTACAGTTTTGAGGTTTTGGGAAAGAATGTGTTAGAGTAAGGGACGGATACTGAGTTTCAATTTCAGTACTGTGGGGATGCAGGGAGGAGGAAGGATGTGCAGGGCAGGATATTTGGAACTTAGGAAGAACAAAATGGCAAAAGTTCGAAGGAGAAATGGCCACAGTATGGATAAAGTACAGAGAGACAAAAAACCCTGCTGTTTGACCAAATAGTACAACAGATCTGACCTCAGCAATGGAATCTGCTGTTGACATGCCAGCAGAATACCACTGCAGTCTAACTTGAAAAACGTTAACACTTTTGAAGGAACACATTCAGTGCAGGCAGCATCTGAACTGGACAGGAGTTAGGAACTGTGAAGGTAAACGGTGAGTATGCTAAACCACTGCCCCTCTAGTCCCCCTGCTATTACAGTTGTCTTATACATTAGAGAATTCAATCCCGGCTCTTTCACCGTAAGCACGGCTTATCTTACGGTGCATGATCACCAGATAATTACGGATGAGGAAGGCCATTCAGCCCATCTTAATTCATCCACCCAGAAAGAGCCGACTGCCCTCCTTCCATTGTATCATCTGCTTGTTTCTTAAATGATTCCAGGGATTTTGCCTCCAATACTCTATCTGAACATTTATTCCACATGTTGGTTACTCTTTGTGTGAAAAATAATCTCTTGCTATCTGTCCTGAGTTGAACCTCTGTCCACTTGTTCTAGTCCTGCTGGTTAATTTAAATAAAATTGCAGGTTAACTTTTTCTATATCCTTAACAATCTTATGTACCTCTATAAGAAAACTTCTCAGGCACCTCCTTTCCTGGCTGAAGAGCCCCAGGTTTTTCAGACTTTCCTCATGACTGAAACCCCTGGCATGGGGGGATGGAATCAGCCTCGTAGCTCTTCTTGCACTGCCTTCAACACTTGAATGTCTCTTGTATCTTGGCGACTAGAACTGGACACAGTATTCAAGGTGCAGTCTGACCAGAGCACTGTACAGTTTGATCAATAACACCTCTGTCTTATATTCTACTGACTGGCCATGTCGTTCAACATCCTATTGACTTTGTTGATTGCAGCTCTTCATTGGTTAATCATTTCCAGCATTGAGTCTGTTAAGGAGCCTTGATCTCTTTCAACTTCATCATTAGGTATTTCAACATGGAGTACACACATATCATCTGTGTGTCCAGCCTATGTGTAGCACTTTACACTTGTCTGCACTAAGTTTCATCTGCCATTGTTCTACATATTTACATATCTTGTCTATCCTATTCTGTAATTTCTTAGCTGCCTCTTTCAATTCCACTGGTCATTTACGTAAATTAGAAATTGTGTCGGTCCCAGCACCAAGCCGAGGTACCCCACTCAGTACTTCCTCCCCATCCGCCATAACTCTCTAACCAGCACTTGTTGTTTCCTACATTTTTAAAAAATCCATTCCTAGGGTTTACATTGAATCCCCACAGCTTTGAACTTAATAGCCTTTCATGTCAAAAGCCTTTTGGAAGTCGAGTACACTGTGTCACAGGGCTTACTGCATTCCACTCGGGTTGTCACTTCCTCAAAAAAGTCAAGGAGGTTGGTCAAGCAGGATCTTCCCCTTCTGAATCCATGCTGACTGCTGATAACTAGGTTATCCTTATACAGACGATCCTCAGTTTTACTCCTGATAATTGATTCCATTATTGTGCATGGAATGGAAGTAAGATTAAAGGGTCTGTAGTTACCTGTGTCTGTTTTGTCCCGTTTTTTGAATATGGCCACCACTTGACCTCTTTCCAATCTATTGGTATCTCCCCAGTATCCAATGTCAGTGTTTCACAAATCTCTTCCCTAGTATCTTTAGCACTCTGGGATAAATATCAACTATCCCTGAGGATGTATTTATTTTAAGTCCAATTAGCCTGTCTAAGACTTCCATCTCATTTATAGTAAAGTCATTGATTTTGCTTGTGATGTCTTTGTCTGGAGAGGGCATGTTGCTCATGTCATCCCTTCTGAATACTTGGTCATGCAGAAATAATTTTGAGCTTATCGTCAGTTTCAAGCCCATTTTTTCAAGCCCACGGTTTTCACCTCTTCTCTGACTGCTCCCTGCTGTTGTGGTACTGAAAGAATGTCTTACTGTTATGCCTTGCCTCGGATGCATTACTTTTTACTAGGTATCACTTTGCCTGCCTGATTACCCTTTCAATATGTTTCTGCATTTTCTTGCATTCATTCCAATCAGCCTTCTGATGTCCTCCTGCAGGATTTGGCCAGGTCATTTTTCCTCTTTGGCTCATTTCTAATTTGTTTAGGATCCATTTAAGGTCACACTTGCTTAGTCCAAACTGGCTCCTAGCCCTAGATATTTCTCACTCCCAGATCATGTTAAATGCTGTCACCAGGGATGCTAGGACTTCCCTTTCTTGTACATTTTCTGGGTCACGTATGAATACCAGATGAAGATGAACACTGCCTCTCATGGGTTCCTCAATGCACTACATCTACCAACTTACTCTAAACAATTTGGATTATCCCAGTTAATGTTTGGTTGATTGAAGTCTCCAATTAAAATAATTTTACAATTCTGACATACCCTATCTAACTCTTCAAAGAACAAATTGTTCTCATTCTTAAGCTGACCTGGTGATCTATAGCATATCCCTAATGTTAGTTTGGATTTTTTAGCCTAAGTGACATTTATCCAGAGACACAAACACATTGGGGCAGATCTTGCTGGAGTGGGGCATGTCGCGGCATACTCCGTTAGTTAGGCTTTTGCCTGCATCCTTCAGCTCAAAATGTTTTGCGCTCTAACTTGCTGGAAGTGCGAGCTGATAACAGTGCGATGAGAGCAACGGGACATCTGGGACCTTAGTGAACGAAGAGACCAACAGTCCATCTCCTTAACCAATGAGATTTAAGGATTAAGAAACAGAGGAACAACAGAGAAGGAGGGTAAATTAGAGTCAAATCAAGTACAGAAAGAGAAATAAAGAGAGGGAAAGAAAGATTGGATTGAGAGAGAAAAAGAGACAGAAAGGAAAAGTAAGAAAAAAAGTTAAAATTTAAAATTTGACATTTTTAAAATCTCTAAGAAGAATTGACTACATGCAGGAATGAGATTGAACAATTTAAATTGTTCCCTTTCTGGGCCAGAGAGGTTGATTGGCATTGCATTAACAATTATCACATTGTTAAAAAGGTATTTACGCTGTTAAGTTCCAGCTCTAACTTTCTGCGACGAGTTTAATGGACAATTAATGTGCAAATTCAGCAAGTTCTTAGAAATAACAGGGAGGCTAAGGGCGAGATGCATTTCTGTGAGGCAAACGACAGAGCGACGCAAACAGACCAGCTAGTTCTGGAGATTCGCAACTCAGGGCGTAGCTCTTCATCCCCTGAACTTGCTGGCCGATTTGCGGATTAATAATGACATGCGTCGTTAGCACACTGTTATTTTTTCAACAAGATCCGCCCATTGTAAGCAGCTACTCAACATCATGCTCTCGGGGGAAATGGATTCATGCCGCATATGAATGGCAGGCAACTAGTCGGCCCATTTTTGAGAGGGCAGAGTAAACTCTGGCTGTTTAGCCTTAGTTTTGTACATTTTTAAGTTGTTTGCAGTTTGTCACACTCCACAGGTGAGGCCCAAGGAGTGATGCAATTCTCACCTAGGTCTTCGTTTTGCCCAAGCTAATGTGAAAAAACGGCACAGCAAATAAATAGGACAGCAAGCCACATGAGATGCAAAGCTCTCTCAGATGTGCCTTCCACAAGCTCTCATCACAGACTCATGCACCAGCACCCCAGCATCCAGAGGTGCCAGTGAATGGTACAAAAATAGAAAGAACATGGACAAGGGTAGATTGTACCCTAACACACAGACATGAATATCTGACCTACTGACGTCTGATGATTAAGGATAGAAGCCTAGAAATTACCGAATGATATTAACAGACAAACATTTAGTACTTTGGTATCACAATAAGCTAATTAACTCCTGCATTAAAATAGAAGTCAGAGGAATGTCATATGACTGGGTTAAGCATTTGCCCATTGATATCGCTCAGAGTAATTTCCAGACTAGAATGGGCTGCCACTAAGTACAGCTGCCTAAGGCATTGTTTAAGCTTTCAGGTTCTTTGGTATCAATTATCATTCCCCCTCCCGGTGGGAACAGGGCAGTAGTGCAATGAAAATGGCAGCGCAACACTTACTGCTCCATTCCCGCTGTTTTGTCGGGGGTCTTGAAATGGGTGGCCTGGGTATCTGCCACCCGCCTGGAACCTGATGGAAGCCGTCACTTGAAAATAGGCTCCAGTGTCTTTTGTTAAATTTCTGTTGAGTGCCACAATCACAAATAGGGTCTTACATGAGAGTCACACTCACCTCACACAATGACATCTTGATCTTAGGTCTGGTACCTTGGGACCTCCCCCAACTTCACCCAGAAAGAGGAAAATAAACCAAAGGACCAATAGCTTAATTAAAACTGCAGGTCCTATAGGTTTATTAAAACTACAAGTCCTATAGGTTTATTAAAACTGCAGGTCCTATAGATTTATTAAAACATCAAGTCCTATAGGTTTATTAAAACTACAAGTCCTATAGGTTTATTAAAACTGCAGGTCCTACAGGTTTATTAAATCGTCAGGTTCTATAGGTTTATTCGAGCCAAGCATTTGCTCTAGGCAAGCTGGGGTAACTCAGTTGACCCATAGTATTGCCCTGTTTTCTCTTATTGGACAGTACAGAATGACTATCTTCAGTGTCATTCCATGGCCATGAATGGAGGCCAAATGACAAAGAGAGCAGCAGGCCTGTGATGACTGTGGATGAAGGGGATGTGGGCTGCAGGTAGCCCCCTTGGCTGTATTATGAGTAGCACCAGTGCAAATGCAGACGTTACTTACTTGTACTCACCAATGTGATCAAGATGAGCAGGAAGATAATGTTGGCCATGTCGGAAATTGACTGGAAGATTACCTGCTCCATAATGGACAGGGCCTGGATGGCGGCTAAACTCCGCACCATTCGCAGAGCCCTCAGCACTCTAGAATAACCAACACAAGGTCCTTACTTAAAATGACAAGCCACGCGTTAGTAAAACATTTTCAAGCTATTTGACTACTAGACTTTTTCATGCTAATCAATTTACCAATGTTTACTTTTCACTTCATTACAAAGTACACATTAGACTTGTCCTAAAAAAAATTTGTTATTCTCTAAGCTCCATGTGAGGAAGGAAACACCCAATAGACATCTTCCTCTTTTTTGAAAAAGAGCTCATGAATTTTTTCTGAAGATTTTGCAGCCATTAAAAAAAAATGCCCATTTCATTTTGGCCCATTTCATGCAAACCAATTTCATTAATGGCACAACTAAAACAAAATAGTTAATCATTACTCATCTATAATAATCCTTCTTTTACACTTCAAGTAACTAATGGCAATTTAACCAGCATAAATGATGAATATTTTGTTAATCCAGCCAAACTGCATGCAAAACCTTTAAGAGTAAAGGCACAATAAAATCTCACGGACTGCATCATCATATTGTACCGTGCAGGAATGAGGTACCCTTTTTGTGCCCACAAGTAAACAATAAAGAATCTGACAATACTTCACAGAGCTCATAAACGCAGGCTCAGCTACTGTGGGGAGCTGGGAGGAAGAAGTTTCTCCACTTAAAAAAAAAGAGCACCAAGGTAAGGCAAAAAATCAGCCTTAACATGGAGATGAAGACTATATATGGAAATTAAATTAAAATTGAGTTGTTAAAGGCAGAAATGAAAAAAAAATGTAGTACTCATTCACATGGGAAAATTAATTAATTTCCAGGAGTGAAAAATCACCTTGGGCACGATTTTAAAAGGGAAAAACAGGTGGGTTGGGGGCGGGGGGTAATCAAAATCCCTGTTTTTGGGAGCAGGCAGACATCCCAGCTGGAACCCGCACATTTTTGAATGAGACTCAGGCAAATCTGTGTGCGTGCGTAGTCACCAGGAAGTCCCGCCCCCACTTAAATCCGGCGGGCTGATAATAAAAGGAGCAAATGTACCTCATTGAGGTACTTAAGGTAGTTTATTTTTTGTGTATTGGATAGTTAAAAAGATTTTAATGTTGCCTGGGTGACTTTCCCATAGCTTCCGATTCACGTCTGGCCAAACCAGACAGGAAGGGCCGGATCAGTGAAAAATAAACTAAATGAATAAAATTACATTTCCCATTGCAAACAAATTAAATAAATATACTTTAAAAAACAATGTTGCCTGGAACTTCCCCCATTCTGATCCCGATGTCTGCCCTCTGATCCTGATGTCCGATGTCTCCACTCTAATCTTTGATCCCCCCCCCACCATCGCCCCCCCCATTTCTATCCTAACTGCCGATAAGGTCTCTCTCTCTCTCTCTTTCTCCGCCCCACCCCGCCCCCCTCGGATGTGCAGCTCCAGTCCTGTCGGCAGCCAACCTGTCAATCAGGCTAGCTGCCAGGCCCGAAACCCGGAAGAGGTTTTGATTGGCCTCATTAGGGTTGCGACTGACCCCCCCCCTACTTCCCTTCCAGGTTTGGCGCCCGCATATCATCCCCCCACCCCCCGGACTCTTCCCACCGGCATACTAAAATTGTGCCCCTTGTTTTAATTCAGAATATGGGGCAGTAGGTGTAATTTTATCAGGTGGTGATCCCCAGGGAAAAAACTATAATTTCACAAGAACAGACAATTCTGAGTTATTAGCGAGAATCTCTTAAATGTTGGGCCTGATGAGGGTGCATGGCTGCACACACCATCTGGACTGTACAATATTAATCATATATTTTATGTTTTTAACTATACATTACATTAAGTTTTCCACATTTACTGATTATGCATAAGTACTTAATAGCTAATGTAAAAAGGCAATGCCCAAATGGGCAAGAGTGAATATGTATTTGAAATAGGTCAGAAAAGTAGGGCAGAAAACTGGAGGGAAAGAACACTTCAAATTATCTAAATGAAAACAGAAAATGTTGGAAATACACAGAAAAACCAGTCAGCACCTGAAAGAAAAAAAAAGAGGTTAGTATTTCAGACGAGACAGTTCATCGGAGTTCTAAACTCGTCTGTCTTTTCCCTTTCAGATGCTGACAAACTTGCTGCATGTTTCCAGCAATTTCCAGATTTTATTTCGGATTTCCATGATCCGTGGCTTTTCTTTTCATTTCTACACAGAATTATCCATTAACAGTGTCCTCCGGGGGTGCAGGAACAGAGAGACCTGGGGGTGTGTGTGCACAAATCTTTGAAGGTGGCAGGACAGGCTGAGAAAGTGGTTAAAAAAGCATATGGGTCCCTGGGCTTTTTAAATAGAGGCATAGGGCTCGATTTTCCCTGGAAATTGTGGGTGCGTTGGGGGCGTAGGGGCTCCGAAAATTGGGGAAATCCCATTTGGGTTCGGAGCTGGGCTCCAACCCGCCGACTTCCGAGTTCCCCACGGATGCACCTGTGTGCGTGTGGGCATCCCGAATCCGGAAGTTCTGCCGGCAATTAAAGCCGGCGGATTGATAGTTAAAGAGCCAAATGTACCACTGAGGTACTTAAGGCACTTTACTTGTGACATGTTAGGTAGCTAGAACGATTTTTAACTTACCTGGGCGGCTTTCCCACGGCTTCTGATACACGCCTGGTGAAACCAGACGTGAAGGGCCGGATCAGGCAAAAAGAAACAAAATAAATTAAATAAAAAAACTATTGCATGAATTTAAAACACAACATCAACCTACCTTTCCACCCTGCTCCGATGTCTGATGTCTCCCTCTCCGATCTCCCCCTCTTCATCCCCCCGATCTCTGCCTCTTCATCTCCCTGATGTCCCCCCGATCTCCCCCTCTTCACCCCTCCGATCACACCTCTTCACCCCCCTGATGTCCCCCAATCTCCCCCTTCACCCCTTGATTTTCCCCCGATCTCCTCTTCTTCACCCCTCTGATGTCCCCCCAATTTTCCCCTCTTTACCCTCCCGATGTCCCCCCGATCTCCCCTTCTTCACCCCCCTGATCTTCCACTCCCCCCCGATCTTCCACTCTCCCTCCCCCAATCTTCCCCTCTCCTTCCCCGATCTTCCCCTCTCCTCCCCCAATCGTCCACTCTCCCCCCCTCGATCTTCCACTCTCCCTCCCCCGATCTTCCCCTCTCCCCCCGCTCGATCTTCCACTCTCCCCCTCCCCCGATCTTCCACTCTCCCCACACCCCGATCTTCCCCTCTCCTCCCCAGATCTTCCCCTCTCCCCCCGCTCGATCTTCCACTCTCCCCCACCCCCGATCTTCCACTCTCCCCACACCCCGATCTTCCACTCTCCCCACACCCCGATCTTCCCCTCTCCTCCCCCGATCTTCCCCTCTCCTCCCCCTCGATCTTCCACTCTCCCCCCCCTCGATCTTCCATTCTCCCCCCCACGATCTTCCACTCTCCTCCCCCTCGATCTTCCCCTCTCCTCCCCCGATCTTCCACTCTCCCCCCCTCGATCTTCCACTCCCCCCACACCCCGATCTTCCTCTCTCCTCCCCCGATCTTCCCCTCTCCCCCCCTTGATCTTCCACTCTCCCCCCCACGATCTTCCACTCTCCCCCCTCGATCTTCCACTCTCCCCCCCTCGATCTTCCACTCTCCCCCCCTCGATCTTCCATTCTCTCCCCCACGATCTTCCACTCTCCCCCCCTCGATCTTCCACTCTCCCCCTCCCCCGATCTTCCACTCTCCCCCTCCCCCGATCTTCCCCTCTCCTCCCGATCTTCCATTCTCCCCCCCACGATCTTCCACTCTCCCCCACCTCGATCTTCCACTCTCCCCCCCTCGATCTTCCACTCTCCCCACACCCCGATCTTCCACTCTCCCCCCCCCTTGATCTTCCACTCTCCCCCCCCCCTTGATCTTCCACTCTCCCCCCCCTTGATCTTCCACTCTCCCCCTCCCCTGATATTCTCCCCCCCACGATCTTCCACTCTCCCCCTCCCCCGATCTTCCACTCTCCCCCTCCCCTGATCTTCCATTCTCCCCCCCACGATCTTCCACTCTCCCCCCCACGATCTTCCACTCTCCCCCACCTCGATCTTCCACTCTCCCCCCCTCGATCTTCCACTCTCCCCACACCCCGATCTTCCACTCTCCCCCCCCCCCTTGATCTTCCACTCTCCCCCCCCCTGATCTTCCACTCTCCCCCCCCTCGATCTTCCACTCTCCCCCCCCCTCGATCTTCCACTCTCCCCACACCCCGATCTTCCACTCTCCCCCCCCTTGATCTTCCACTCTCCCCCCCCTTGATCTTCCACTCTCCCCCTCCCCTGATCTTCCATTCTCCCCCCCACGATCTTCCACTCTCCCCCTCCCCTGATCTTCCACTCTCCCCACACCCCGATCTTCCACTCTCCCCCCCCTCGATCTTCCACTCTCCCCCCCCTTGATCTTCCACTCTCCCCCCCCCTGATCTTCCACTCTCCCCACACCCCGATCTTCCACTCTCCCCCTCCCCCGATCTTCCACTCTCCCCCCCCTCGATCTTCCACTCTCCCCCTCCCCCGATCTTCCACTCTCCCCCTCCCCTGATCTTCCACTCTCCCCCTCCCCTGATCTTCCACTCTCCCCACACCCCAATCTTCCATTCCAGTGCCGGATGACATCTCACTCTCTCTCTTTCTCTTCCCCACCAACCCGTGTTGCAGCTTCTGACCACAGCCAGCCTGTCAATCAGGCCGGCTGCCGTGCGCAAAACCCAGAGAGCACGTTAATCACCATCAATTACGATGCGATCCCGTCGGAAACGGTAAGTTTTGTTTATTCGGGTTTGCCACATGCACCTTCACCCCCCTGCTGCCAACCCACCACCATCTCGAAATTGAGCCCATAGAGTACAAAAGCAAGGAAGTTATGTTGAACCTTTATAAAACACTGGTTCGGCCACAACTCGAGTATTGTGCCCAATTCTGGGCATCGCACTTTAGGAAGGATCTGAAGGTCTTAGAGAGGGTGCAGAAAGGATTTACTGGAATGGTTACAGAGATGAGGGACTTCAGTTACGTGGATAGACTGGAGAAGCTGAGGTTGTTCTCCTTAGAGCAGAGAAGTCATGATGTGGAGATGCCGGTGATGGACTGGGGTTGACAATTGTAAACAATTTTACAACACCAAGTTATAGTCCAGCAATTTTATTTTAAATTCACAAGCTTTCGGAGGCTTCCTCCTTCGTCAGGTGAACGATGTGAACCATTTTCACATCGTTCACCTGACGAAGGAGGAAGCCTCCGAAAGCTTGTGAATTTAAAATAAAATTGCTGGACTATAACTTGGTGTTGTAAAATTGTTTACAATAGAGCAGAGAAGGTTGAGAGGAGATTTGATAGAAGTGTTCAAAATCATGAAGGGTTTAAATAAAGTAAATAAAGAGAAACTGTTCCCATTGGCTGAAGGGACGAGAACCAGAGGATACAGATTTAAGATGAATGGCAAAAGAACCAAAGGTGACATGAGGAAAAACTTTTTTACGCAGCAAATAGTTATGATCTGGAATATGCTGCCTGAAAGGGTTATGGAAGCAGATTCAATCGTGGCTTTCAAAAAGGAATTGGATAAATACTTGAAGGGAAAAAATTTGCAGGGCTCCGAGGAAAGAACAGGGGAATGGGACTATCTAGATTGCTCTTACAAAGAAGCGGCACGGGCTGGATGGGCCGAAGGCCTCCTTCTGTGCTGTAACCATTCTATGATTCTATAATTCTATGATCCTACCTCAACATACAGAATTATGCATTAACAATGGCCTCCTACCTCAACACATAGAAAAACTCATTGTTTCTCGTGTACGACAGTGTGGAACCCACGAACAAGGTGGTTGTGACGAAGAAATCTGCAATGTTCCAGCCATCCTAGAAAAACATAAGAGCAAAGAAAGAAAGAATAAAACTTGCAGTTATAAAGCGCCTTTCACAACCTCGGGAATGTCCTAAAGCGCTTTACAGTCAATGAAGTACTTTTGAAGCGTAATCACTGTTGCAGTGTAGGAAAGCTGCAGTCAATTTGCGCACAGCAAGATCCCACAAACAACAATGTGATAAATGACCAGCTAATCTGTTTTTTTAGTGAGGGATAAATATTGGCCAGGATATCGGGGGGCATCTCCCCTGCTCTTATTTGAAAAGTTCCCTGGGATATTTTACGTTCACCTGAGAGGGCAGACCTACTGGAATCAAGGAGAAAACTCAGGCATGTGGATCACAAAGTCCCCGATGAAGAGTAGGCCTATAGAGGCCAAAGTAACCATGGCAAGTATATAAAGGTGAGGATCAAAACCTTTTTCTCCACTGCAGGTCTCCCGTGAAGTAGCTGTTCCAAATGGACTCTTAGCATCCAGAGCACCAGTCAGATGCTCTAGACACATTATGGGGAAAGTCCCTACGTGAAATGAGTTTGGGCATCTAGTAATACATGGGCCCCTCTGAGTGAGACTGCTAGTTAGTGCCGACTTAGAGAGGGTATTGTCCTGTTATTCTCATTATAAACAGGATTGAGATTGCCCAATAGCATTTCACATAGGACCCTAAAAGCCAGTAGACATAGTAGACATTGCCAAGGTTACCTCGGCCCTTTATGAGCTGCTGGCAACTGACAGTCTGGCCCCGGGCTCCTACGGCGTTCTTGGTGTAAAAAGTGCTACATGTAGAGAGCACCCAGAAAATATGTAAACGAGCTGAGCTTAATTGGACAGCACTTTCAAAGAGCCGGCCCAGGCATGATGGACCAAATGACTTTCTTCTGTGCTGTATAGTTCTATGATTCTACTTCAGGAGGGATGATTGAAAGTACAGTTGGCAAAGGGATGTTTCAAGAGGAGTGGGGAGAGAAATAGCAAAAGGGAAGGGTTTAGGGTGTGGGTTGCAGAGAGTAGAAGCCAAATAGCTGAAAGCTGTGACACCAAGTGAGGAATGTCTGAATAGCTCTTTTTCGACCAGAACAGACACAATGGGCCGAATGGCCTCCTTCTGTGCTGTAAATTTCTATGATTTCTATGATTCTATGTCAGGGGGAGGGGGGCGATGCGCAGGAGGGCAGACTCAGAGGATCATAAAGCATGAGCTGGGACATAGAGCTGGAGGAGGTTGCAGAGGTAGGGTGCAGTGAGGCTGAGGAGGGATTTATAAGTGAGTAGATGGGCTTTGGGTCATGAAGGTCAGGGGGGAGGAGGTGATGGGTGTGTGGGAGTGTGGGACAGGATGCAGGCAGTGGAGATTTGGGGTCTCTGTAGGATGGAGCTCAATAGGTCAGTATTGCAGAAGTCAAGCCTGAAGGTTACGAACGCATAGATTAGAGTTTTAGTGGCATACGAAAGCAAGCACCACTAGGCCCATCAAACTCTTTCCTTCCTGAGATCAGATACAATCTACCCTATCAGGGACTCTACCCCACCTATTTGAATTAGAAAGTTCTGCAAAATACTCCCTGATTCCCAAAGATAATCAAGCAGAGTTCCAGGATATCCATCCAGGCCCACATCTCCACTCTTCTACCCTGCCATGAATTGTTTTCTGCTCTAATGAAAACAACTTCATAACTAAGGCCCAAGACCCAGAAACACTTTTTTCTCAACCCTTTTCAACACATCAATATCCACTTAAAGAAATCACACACAATATTAGCAACCTCGGTCTTATCCGTGACCTATACAAGTTTAGAATAACTTATCTGACACTATCAATTGGATAGGTTTGGTATTATTATCACTGTTGATGAGAGCTTCATGCTGACTGATCAATAATCACACCCGGGTCCTTTTCCTTTCCCATCTTTGCTAAACCGGTACACTGCTTTGCCACTAAGGAGCCGATATTTACCTTCCAGAATATCCAGAAGCCATAGTACCATTTCAGCAGCATCTCCCAGACAAAGATCGTCACCACTATCTGTTCAAACACCATGAAGAACACAGCATATCTCTGTTTGGAGGAAAAGAAGCAAAGTTACAGAGTAAGGAGCCCACAGGAGCACCCATTGTTACGAGACAGGCCCACCAGGAGTGATCCTCAATGGGTCCACCTTAATTTAAGTTTTATTCATGAATACAATTACACCTCAGTGTATATTAACTATTACCAACAATAATCTGCTTTACAAAGAAGTCACCAAAACACTGATCTGTGGAATTAGACAACTTACATTAACCATGCCAGCAAAACTGGTACAGATACACAGTCGCAATTATACACAAACAGCATAATCTTTGGGCGTTACACATCAGTTCAAATGGAGCAGGTGCTCCAAACTGGAGCCAGGTCACTGTCAATCAAACAGTTCACTGGAAGGTCTCAGGTTTAATCCTAGACCTATGCTGAATTAGCTAATATCATTAACAACATCACCTGGCACTTAGGTAGCACCTTTAATGTAGAAAAACATCCCATGGTGCTTCACAGCACAGTGAGGAAGTACAGACGCTGAGTCAAAGGAGATTTCGGGGGTGACCATAATCTTGATGAAAGAGGTGGGTTTTAAGGAGGATTTTAAAAGAGAGAGGTGGAGAGGTTTAGAGAGGGAATTGTAGAGAGCGGGAACTAGGCAGCCCACCAGGAACACACTTTCAGGAATGACAGTGTAATATTATGATAATGGATTAGTAACTTAGCATCCTGAGTAATAGTCCTACCATAGCAAGTTATAGAACTGCGGTAATTTGTAGGATGGTACCAGAAAATGACCATGAAAGCTACCGGATTGTTGTAAAAACCCAACTAGTTCACTAAGCTTTCAGGGAAGGGAACCTGCCACCCCTACCTGGTTTGGCCTACAAGTGACTCCAGTCCCATAACAAGCCACTCTTGTAAAAAAAATAATGCTACAAGAAGAAGGCCCACCACCACCTTCTTGGGTGGGCCAAGGGATGGGCAATAAATGTGGCCTTGCCAGCGATGCCTAAATCCCGAGGACAAATTATAAGATTGGTAATTCATGCCTGCAGCCCCAAGACTTTGAGGACGCGCATGTAAATGACCATTATGTGTTGGGTGGCAAGAACCTGTGGTAGGAAGATGGGTATGATTAACCCTGGCGATAATGCAGTCGTGGTGTAGCGGTACCAAGACGGCTGCACATCGGGTGGGTCTGTGAGGGAAGAAGTTGATCCTGCGATGTGATGTGAGGTCAGCTGATTTAAGTAATTTCCATTCACTCTCAGTGCTGAGTGCACAACGCACTGTGGATGCATGATTATGGGCTGTCACCTGGCAGCCGTTAAGTCTGCTGAGTAAAATTAAAGAGAAGGTAAGTGACCAAATAGGCATATGGGGAGAAAAAGATTCCATCCTTTAGAAAGACTAGATATTGCTTTTCAAACATTTGTATGGGTTGGGTGGGGGGGGCGGTGGAATGAGTGGTGGAGGAGACAGAGGAGTAGCAAACCAAAAACAAGCAAAGGCGAACCCAATGTCAAGGCACAAAAGGAAGCCTTGCAGGCAAATGGCGGAGTGACGCTGGCCTTACTGGCCTTAACCCTCCCGGTTGAAGGCTGACAAGGTGGATGAGCTGCTGCACAAGGTGAGTATAAGAAGGGGATCCTCTCACAAGAAACCAGTACACAATGTCTGACGGAAGGTGTTGGCCTGGCTAAACACTGTGTACGGTATCTGCAGGATCCACGAATAGGTGCAGGACAAGGTGGCATACTGTAAGGTACTTGGCGAGGTAAGACCACCCAACAATGCCATACAGCAGGTAAATGCTGCAAGATGCCATGCCACTAAATATTGTCTTTCAATCTGTGTCACATTTAACACTTGCCCATGCAAGCTCTCTTTCAACCTTACAGTTCTTCCATTGTTCTCATGCATACCCATACTTCAGCAGGGCACACATTCAAGCTGCAACTTACAAAGAAAAGCCTTGCCACCCTCATAACTCCCAAGGGCTTCACACATGAAACCATTGCTACACAAACATGCTCACTTTACTGACACCCAGAATGGCTACAGATTGGACATACAGCATCCATCAATGATCCCTTGTACTTTGGGAAACTAAGCAGTGGAGTGACATTAAGCAACTGTGTCATGTCATTTGTAGGAAAGGGCCTGACGGTCTAGGCCATGCTGACTGATGTAACTCTGGAAACTCTGGTGCGATTTTGCTGCTCTGGGAGAAGGTGCGGGTACATGGGTATCCTGGGTTGGAATGGCTGGAGGCTCCACCACCAAAAAGGCCACTAGAAACACCCAGGTAAGGCCATGGCCCAGAGTTTCTGATAGAGTTTGCAGTCATCCGCCATGGTTATGGCAGGAGGCCGTGGAATTTCAGCACTATGGTCTGTTCATCTCTCTGGCATCCTTTTGCCTTGTGCCACCTGAAACACAAAATACTGTATTTGATGCATTTTCAAAACTTACCTCAAGTGGTAAAAAAAAATTTGCTCTCTCTAAAATGTTTCTTAAATAAATATTATATATTAAAAATTGAAGCATCAAAATATGGAATAAACCACTAATAACAGCAACACTGCACTAAAAATATACAACAACAACTTGCATTTATATAGAGCCTTTAACGTAGTAAAACATCCCAAGGTGCTTTACAGGAGCAATTATCAAACAAAATTTGACACGAACTACATAAGGAGATATTATGACAGGTGACCAAAAGCTTGGTCAAAGATGTAGGTTTTAAGAAGCGTCTTAAAGGAGGAGAGGTAGAGAGGTGGAGAGGTTTAGGGAGGGAATTCCAGAGCTTAGGGCCTAGGTAGCTGAAGGCACGGCTGCCAATGGTGGAGCAATGAAAATCGGGAATAAGCAAGAGATCAGAATTGGAGGAGCGCAGAGATCTCAGGGGTTTGTAGGGCTGGAGGAGGTTACAGAGATAGGGAGGAGCGAGGTTATGGAGGGATTTGAAAACAAGGATGAGAATTTTAAAATCGAGGCGTTGCTGGACTGGGAAGTAATGTAGGTCAACTGCAAACAGTGTAAGAGCTGAGGCTAATCATTGATCCTTAACTGCTGCCCTGCCTGAGATCAGCTAATGAAGAGTGAGGAGCAAACCTTAAGCCTCTGTATGGCTTAGTACCACACTGGGTGATGCACTTACCTACTGAACCATTGGGCAGGCTCTATCACAACTCATTTATCTGGTTCTACACGTGGTTTTGCTCCACAATAGAAGTAGAGTGATAGTTACATCCAGGCGTTAGTGAGCATGTTAGTGTGCTAGGTTCTCGGGATGTGGGTGTCGCTGGCAAGGTCGGCATTTATTGTCCATCTCTTTTTGCCCTGATACAACTTGGTGGATTGCCAGGTCACTTCAGAGGGCAGTTAAGAGTCAACCATATTGGTGTGGGTCTGGAGTCACATGTAGGCCCCGACAGGGTAAGGACGGCAGGTTTCTTTCCCTAAAGGACATTAGTGAACCAGTTGGGTTTTTACAACAATCTGACAGCTTCAGGGTCACTTTTACTCACACAGTCCCTGCCGCTCATACCCCCCTCGCAGCCACCTATATCCAGCAAATGGCGCTAACCACTTGCCATCACCACTGAAGTCAATTACAAAAGTGCCATTTATAACACATTAAGTGCGCCAGCTAATTACGGCAGTTGTTTTCAGATTTTGTACACCTCCAGCACATTTCAGAGACCTGTACACTGCACAGGCTGGAAGTAAAGCTTGAAAAATTAATAATCTGCCTTTTATCGCATTCTCCTTTACATTGTACCTTTCACGGGGTTGGAATTCTTACAACACAGCAAAATATTACAAATATCTGCCATTGACAAGCGTGGTTACAATTAGGTTCAAACAGTGAGAAAAGGCTGATAAGGTCTTTTATATTCTGGAAGGAAAATGAAGCATTTTTAATTAAAAGGAATGTTTAGCAGTTAAAATCTCAGTAATATGTTCTCTCACAATTTACAGTCCTTCTTATAGTGGGCAAATTGTGTTAACACCAACGCACCCTTTATAAGCAGTGGGAACTGTACCAGCTTTTTATCTCCAAATTTTTAAAACTGAATTCAAATTCTCAAATTGCCACTGTGGGATTTGAACTCACGTTCTCTAGATTATTATTAGTCTAGGGTTCTCTGGATTATTGGTCCAGGTATACCAGATGCAACAGAAAGCAATGAATCTGAAGGGTTTAATACAGTCCCATTCCTTACCTCTAAGATGGTAGGGCTGGATTGACAACCGATGGAAACACAGCTTCCAACAAGCAGTGCGATGACAACTGACCTCAGCAGAATATGGTCCAGCAAACTGCGTAAAACCTTTTGAGAGATTTTGTCTTCCACACTCCAATCATCCTAAAAATGACATTAAACAAAAATGAATTATCAGAATCTTCGGCATCAACAAGCAGAGGGATTGCTTCAAAGACCTTCATTACAAGCCTTGATATACTTTGTAATATAGTTCTGAATCAAAGCCTTGAATGGAAGTGAGCTATTTATGAAACTTAAATCTGGCGCATGCAGTCCTGCAAACAACCAGGAACTGCATGTGTTAGTGTGTTCTTATTTCTAATTTACTCCTCAAATCAACATGGTTCTAAACATTGAATATCAGCTGTCACAGATTTATTAAGCATACAGTACATGTAATTGTATGTAAACATACACTTAAAAGGTAATACATACAACCAGACCTAATGATGGTTGGTTGGGAATTCAAACATGTTACAGTCTGAGCTCAGTATCTTAGGCTTTTACGTAACCTTCGTATCTGTTTCAAAACCTACTTTTTATATCTTTTTCTATCCCTCTACATGACACTCCACACGTTTCTGCGTTACATAATACAACACCATATAAGGCGAATTTTAGTGAGCTACTTCCCATGTCCCTTATCAATAATTTTAGTTTTAACAAGTTATTTTTCTGTAGACCGGTATAACTCCCTTACTTTGTTATTTTATTGATAGTTTCACCGTTCATACATATAATTGCTATTTTACCAAGTGAAACTTCTAATTATAAATCTGTACCATTCCATACCAATCTCTTGTTTCTAATAAGGATGATATATTCACAGATGTTTTCCTCTGCAGAACTAACTGCTCTTCCTGCACTTGTTAAACAACTGATTAATGTTCTCCGATTAAAGGCACTGCACCTCAGGAAGGATATATTGGCTTTGGAAGGGGTACAGCACACATTCACCTGAATGATGATAGCGCTTAAAGGGTTGAATTATGAGGACAGATTGCACAAACTTGGTTTGTATTCCCTTGAGTTTAGAAGGTTGAGGGGTGATCTAATTGAGATGTTTAAAATGATAAAAGGATTCGATAGGCTAGATACAGAGAAGCTGAAATCCAGAACAAGGGGGCACAATATTAAAATTAGAGCCAGGCCATTCAGGAGTGAAATCAGGAAGCACTGTTTCACACAAAGGGTAGCAGAAATCTGGAACTTGCTCCACCAAAATGCCGTGGATGTTGGGGGTCAATTGAAATATCCAAGACTGAGATCGATAGGTTTTTGTTGGGTAAGGGTATCAAGGGATATGGATCAAAGGCAGGTAAATGGAGTTGAGGTCAATTTAGAGAGGTTTGAATTTAAAAAAATTTTTTTTTTTATTCGTTCACGGGATGTGGGCGTCGCTGGCAAGGCCGGCATTTATTGCCCATCCCTAATTGCCCTCGAGAAGGTGGTGGTGAGCCGCCTTCTTGAACCGCTGCAGTCAATGTGGTGACGGTTCTCCCACAGTGCTGTTAGGAAGGGAGTTCCAGGATTTTGACCCAGCGACAATGAAGGAACGGCGATATATTTCCAAGTCGGGATGGTGTGTGACTTGGAGGGGAACGTGCAGGTGGTGTTGTTCCCATGCGCCTGCTGCTCTTGTCCTTCTAGGTGGTAGAGGTCGCGGGTTTGGGAGGTGCTGTCGAAGAAGCCTTGGCGAGTTGCTGCAGTGCATCCTGTGGATGGTGCACACTGCAGCCACAGTGCGCCGGTGGTGAAGGGAGTGAATGTTTAGGGTGGTGGATGGGGTGCCAATCAAGCGGGCTGCTTTATCTTGGATGGTGTCGAGCTTCTTGAGTGTTGTTGGAGCTGCACTCATCCAGGCAAGTGGAGAGTATTCCATCACACTCCTGACTTGTGCCTTGTAGATGGTGGAAAGGCTTTGGGGAGTCAGGAGGTGAGTCACTCGCCACAGAATACCCAGCCTCTGACCTGCTCTCGTAGCCACAGTATTTATATGGCTGGTCCAGTTAAGTTTCTGGTCAATGGTGACCCCCAGGATGTTGATGGTGGGGGATTCGGCGATGGTAATGCCGTTGAATGTCAAGGGGAGGTGGTTTGACTCTCTCTTGTTGGAGATGGTCATTGCCTGGCACTTATCTGGCGCGAATGTTACTTGCCACTTATCAGCCCAAGCCTGGATGATGTCCAGGTCTTGCTGCATGCAGGCTCGGACTGCTTCATTATCTGAGGGGTTGCGAATGGAACTGAACACTGTGCAGTCATCAGCGAACATCCCCATTTCTGACCTTATGATGGAGGGAAGGTCATTGATGAAGCAGCTGAAGATGGTTGGGCCTAGGACACTGCCCTGAGGAACTCCTGCAGCAATGCTCTGGGGCTGAGATGATTGGCCTCCAACAACCGCTACCATCTTCCTTTGTGCTAGGTATGACTCCAGCCACTGGAGAGTTTTCCCCGATTCCCATTGACTTCAATTTTACTAGGGCTCCTTGGTGCCACACTCGGTCAAATGCTGCCTTGATGTCAAGGGCAGTCACTCTCACCTCACCTCTGGAATTCAGCTCTTTTGTCCATGTTTGGACCAAGGCTGTAATGAGGTCTGGAGCCGAGTGGTCCTGGCGGAACCCAAACTGAGCATCGGTGAGCAGGTTATTGGTAAGTGCCGCTTGATAGCACTGTCGACGACACCTTCCATCACTTTGCTGATGATTGAGAGTAGACTGATGGGGCGGTAATTGGCCGGATTGGATTTGTCCTGCTTTTTGTGGATAGGACATACCTGGGCAATTTTCCACATTGTCGGGTAGATGCCAGTGTTGTAGCTGTACTGGAACAGCTTGGCTAGAGGCGTAGCTAGTTCTGGAGCACAAGTCTTCAGCACTACAGCTGGGATGTTGTCGGGGCCCATAGCCTTTGCTGTATCCAGTGAATCAATAAGTAGGATTGCCAATGATGGTTGGACGTATTCCAGGAGGTTTCATCACATGATTTCCCACCTCCAACTGCCCCACCCCCACATTCCCGCTAATGGTCACCCAACTCGTCCATGTTCGTGGCCCTCTGCCTTCCCACAGCCAATTGGAAAGCGAACAGGCTCTTCATCACCTGAATGGATAATTCCTGACTGTCAGTCAAACTTCCAATCTTTCTTCCAATCTCCAATTTTTTAGCCCTTATGATTTTTCTCCCGGGTTGTTCACATCAGTGTCCGGGAAATTAATCTTTAATTCCTGGAGACTCCAGGACAATCCTGGAGGGCTGGAAACACTAGTTGTAACAGAGTTTCAATAATGGAGGACTGTCACTATCTTATGATAGACTCGAATGTGAGACAGCTTTGTGGTCAAAATGGGGAGCGATTCTTAGAATTAACCAGGATTGCTTCCTTAATCAGGATGTTGTGTGTCCGACAAGGAAGGGTGAAGTGCTAGACCTGGGTCTGGGCAACGAAAAAGGGCAAGTAAGTGACCGGGAAGGAGGAGAACACTTGAGAAACAGAGACCAGAACATAATAAGGGTCACAATAGAAATAGAGAAAGAATAAAAGTGGAGTTAAGATAAAAGGTGTTGGACTGGAAATGAGGTGAATGGGGACCCGGAGCAGCCCAGATGAATTGGTTGGAAAAATGGCAGATCAAACAATGGACTAGTGAGAGATATTTCAATATGAGATGGATAAAGTACAGGTTAAATACAATCCAACTAGGAGTAAAGGGGTGTATCAAAGGAAGAGGCCCAACGGATATAGATAACTCAGAGCAAAAATGAGATATAAAAAAGCTTTTTACATATAGGGTGATAATGCAGAACTAAAGTATGAGAAATGTAAAAAGTATAAGAAAGAACTTGCATTGATACAGCACCTTTCGTGCACTCAGGGCATGCCAAACTGCTTCATAGCCAATGAAGTATTCCTAAAGTGTAGTCACTGTTGTAATGTAGGGAAACACAGCAGTCAATTTACACACAGCAAGATCCCACAAACAGCAATTAAATAAATGACCAGTTAACCTGGTTTAGTGAAGTTAGTTAAGAGATTAATACTGGCCAGGACAACTCCTCTATTCTTCTTCAATTTGTACCATGCAAGCTTTTTCATCCACCTGAGCAGGCATTTGGAGCCTCAGTTTAATGTCTCATCCAAAGGACAACACCTCCAACAACGCAGCATCCTTCATTACTGCACTGAAGTGGCAGCTTACATTGTATACTCAAGTCTCTGGAATGGGGCTTCAACCCATGACCTACTGACAGAGGCAAGAGTGCTACCACTGGGCCAAAGCTGACACTTTACATCGCATAGAAAGGAAGATTAGGAAGGTCAAAAGAGTATACACAAAGAAAAGAGACTGAATGGTATGGATGAACAGAGAAACCTCAAGGTTTCTATCTCTATGACCTCTATCTCTGCAACCTCCTCCAGCCCTACGATCCTCCGAGAACTCTGCATTACTCCAACTCTGGCCTTTTGTGCATCCCCCACTTCCTTCGCCCCACCATTGGCAGCCGTGTCTTCAGCTGTATAGGCCCTAAGCTCTGGAATTCCCTCCCTAAACCTTTCCACCTCGCCATCTCCTTTAAAACGCTCCTTAAAACTTACCTCTTTGACCAAGCTTTTAGTCACCAGTCCTAGTATTTCCTTCTTTGGCTTGGTGTTAAGGTTAACTGTGATAAAGTTTACAGTTAGTGCAGTTTTGGGTATCTGATTATAGAAGGGACATGAATGCCATACAGAGCGTTCAGTGCAGATTCACCAGGACGATGCCAGGGATGGGAAACTGTAGTTATGAGGAGAATTGAGATCCTCGGGCTATTTCCACTTGAGCAGAGAAGGCTAAGAGGAGATTTAATAGTTTGTTTTTAAATTATGAAGAAGTTTGAATGATTGAATAGGGAAAGGCTATTTCCTCTCATTGGGAAATCAGTGATGGGGATCATTAATTTAAAATGATCACTAAGAGTGTGAGGAGTGGGTTAGGAGAGGTTTCTTTATGCAGAGTGTTTTTGGACACAGGGAATGGGAGGGCTAGACTATTGCATCTTTTAAGGGAAATTAGATAAATATTTGAAGCAGAAGAAGGTACAGGGCTATGAGTTTAGAGTAGGATTAGCTTTGGATTGCTCTAAGAAAAAGCTGGCACAGACATGATGGGTTTAATGGCCACCTTCTGTGTTGTAAACTTCTATGATTTTCAGAAAAAGTCATGCCTTGAAATGACATTGTGTAATGATTAGCATAATAAAGTTTAAATCTGTAAAAAAAACAGGTTAATGTCTCTATTTAATAGCAATGGAATTTTATATAACCACATTAATCTTTTGTTGGTCATCACAGTGTAATTTCAATGCCTATGTTCAAAATGCAATTTGTATCTGTCAGACTGTAACACAATAGTGTATCTGTCAAACTGTAACATTTTTTTTATTCGTTCACGGGATGTGGGCGTCGCTGGCAAGGCCGGCATTTATTGCCCATCCCTAATTGCCCTCGAGAAGGTGGTGGTGAGCCGCCTTCTTGAACCGCTGCAGTCCGTGTGGTGACGGTTCTCCCACAGTGCTGTTAGGAAGGGAGTTCCAGGATTTTGACCCAGCGACAATGAAGGAACGGCGATATATTTCCAAGTCGGGATGGTGTGTGACTTGGAGGGGAACGTGCAGGTGGTGTTGTTCCCATGCGCCTGCTGCTCTTGTCCTTCTAGGTGGTAGAGGTCGCGGGTTTGGGAGGTGCTGTCGAAGAAGCCTTGGCAAGTTGCTGCAGTGCATCCTGTGGATGGTGCACACTGCAGCCACAGTGCGCCGGTGGTGAAGGGAGTGAATGTTTAGGGTGGTGGATGGGGTGCCAATCAAGCGGGCTGCTTTATCTTGGATGGTGTCGAGCTTCTTGAGTGTTGTTGGAGCTGCACTCATCCAGGCAAGTGGAGAGTATTCCATCACACTCCTGACTTGTGCCTTGTAGATGGTGGAAAGGCTTTGGGGAGTCAGGAGGTGAGTCACTCGCCGCAGAATACCCAGCCTCTGACCTGCTCTCATAGCCACAGTATTTATATGGCTGGTCCAGTTAAGTTTCTGGTCAATGGTGACCCCCAGGATGTTGATGGTGGGGGATTCGGCGATGGTCATGCCGTTGAATGTCAAGGGGAGGTGGTTAGACTCTCTCTTGTTGGAGATGGTCATTGCCTGGCACTTATCTGGCACGAATGTTACTTGCCACTTATGAGCCCAAGCCTGGATGTTGTCCAGGTCTTGCTGCATGCAGGCTCGGACTGCTTCATTATCTGAGGGGTTGCGAATGGAACTGAACACTGTGCAGTCATCAGCGAATATCCCCATTTCTGACCTTATGATGGAGGGAAGGTCATTGATGAAGCAGCTGAAGATGGTTGGGCCTAGGACACTGCCCTGAGGAACTCCTGCAGCAATGCCCTGGGGCTGAGATGATTGGCCTCCAACAACCACTACCATCTTCCTTTGTGCTAGGTATGACTCCAGCCACTGGAGAGTTTTCCCCCTGATTCCCATTGACTTCAATTTTACTAGGGCTCCTTGGTGCCACACTCGATCAAATGCTGCCTTGATGTCAAGGGCAGTCACTCTCACCTCACCTCTGGAATTCAGCTCTTTTGTCCATGTTTGGACCAAGGCTGTAATGAGGTCTGGAGCCGAGTGGTCCTGGCGGAACCCAAACTGAGCATACTAGTGTATGTCAAACTGTAACACAGTAGTGTATGTCAGACTGTAATACACTAGTGTATCTATCAGACTGTAACACACTAGTGTATGTGTCAGACTGTAACACACTAGTGTATCTGTCAGATTGTAACACACTAGTATATCTGTTAAACTGTAACATACTAGTGTATCAGTCAGACTGTAACACAGTAGTGTATATGTCAGACTGTAATACACTAGTGTATGTGTCAGATTGTAACACACTAGTTTATGTGTCAGACTGTACCACACTAGTGTATGTGTCAGATTGTACCACACTAATGTGTCAGACTGTAACACACTAGTATATCTGTCAAACTGTAACATACTAGTGTATCAGTCAGACTATAAAACACTAGTGTATGTCAAACTGTAACACAGTAGTGTATGTGTCGGACTGTAACACACTAGTGTATGTGTCAGACTGTACCACACTAGTGTATCTGTCACACTGTACCACACTAGAGCTAGCAGACAATAGACTGGTGACATACCTTTCCCTCTATGATATCATTGAAGTCGACCTCCAACTCTCTCATGTTGATTTTAGTTTCCTACGACAGAAAGAGAAAGCGATTTTGCTGCCTGATAAGATATTCACCAAACACTAAGAGAAACATTTCAATGTGTTTAAAATTTGTGACATCATCTTATAATGTGTTTTCATGGGCAGCCATCTAAACTGCCTCAATATCGATGGACTTCCACACATCCCCTCTGAATCTACAGCCCCTTGACTAGAATGACCCTGGCCCTGTTACTCAGTATTCCCACCCTGATGTTTAGAACCGTATAACTATATGTGATCCTCAGTGTATGTGTCTGCAAGTCTTGTGTGAAAGTATTGAGCCATGACATTGACAGAGTGTGTAAGCCTTCAGTACAACACAACAAAAAAATCCAAATTATTACCCAGTTATTACCAAGTCAAAAAGCACCACATGATTTTGTGAGGGCGCTGCATTCTGTGGCCGATGGAGAGAGAGATGCATGTGTGTAGTCGACTGCACTCTGATCATGTAAAGACATTGCCTAACCCACTAGATCCCACCAGAGCAACAGGAGAGGCAGACATTATAGCCAGCCCACTACACCTATCCTGTGGGATCCTGCTTTACACGTCTCCTATACAAGATGTTTTAACCGGGTGTTTTTGTAATGTAAACTAACTGTTAATAATTAACACCAATGCAATGCCTGACAGCATCTATTTATTATTTAGCAAAACTGCAGCCCATTTGTAAATGGTTTCTGGCTATGTTCAGTTTCTGACAGTTCATAGGAAACTAATGACAGCAGACTGGGCAGGTACAATCAGCACCTGCAAGCTATGGTTACTTTCTTTTTCTCAGGCCACATTTATTGACCACCCCTAGCTGCCCTGAAAAGGTGGTGGTGGGCCTTCCTCTTTAAGTGATTGCTTGGGCAATTGAGTGGTTTGCTAGGTCACTTCAGAGGGCATTAAGAGTCAATCACGTAGTGTGGAGGTCACGCTGGAGTACTGCAGGACGATCCAACAGCTTTCATGGCCGTTTTTTCTGATGCCAGCTCACAAATTATCAGACTATTGATTTCAATTTCACAATTTACCATGGAGGGATTTGAACTCATGACCTATGTGGTTATCACTTCACTACCATAACCACTAAACTACTGTACCCGGGGCTGCTCATTAAATGTATACACAAACGGATAGCGCAGTTACTGGGTATTACAGTAAAATGGGTTGGCCATTCCCTGGCCTCGAAACCAGACCATGCTGATGTCCACGCCTTTACCCTGCTCTTTCTGGGAGAAACATTTCCCTCTGTGCTTCTTTTGTTGAATTTGTAGCTGAGAAATAAAATGGGAGCTTGTACTCATTTTTAGCCTGAATCATCCGTAAATTCACTAATTTTAGTGCTTGAAAAATAGGCCAATGGGAAGGTATCTGTAATTATGCTGGTTTCTCAGGTTTCGATGGGCTAAATTAGTTATCTTCTTAAATTCAGAAAGTTTAATTCATCCAGCTGTTGATGAAAGGGATACAGGACACTGATTGCTCAAGGAAGAACTGATAAACTTCATTCCACTGAGCGGGACATTGGGGTGACAATCAATTGTGTTCTGACCAAACAGAATAATCAGTAACAGAATAGGCTCAATGGGATGAATGGCCTTCTCCTGTTCCTATACCACAAGACAGAGCACAGAAACAACAGACACAATGGGGCTGGAGGCACGTCACTAGCCTAGTGACACTCAGCTCCAGAAAGTCCATAAAAAGTTCCATGATATGAAGTTGGAGAGTAGTGCAGACCACATGGTGGATGTTGTAGCGTTCACTTAGCTCCAGATTTTACATCTGCATGTCCATACAGACTGAATCCACACATCACTAGAGTTTATGTTATGAGAACACAATACAACAATGACAGATGCTCGTAATTTCCCCTGCACCGAAATAGCACGTACACCAAAACAGCACATACACTGGAACAGTACACACACCGGAACAGCACATACACCGAAACAAACAGCACATACACCGAAACAAACAGCACATGACTGGAACAGCACGTGCACCGAAACAGCACATGACTGGACTAGCACGTGTACTGAAACAGCACATGACTGGAATAGCACGTGTACCGAAACAGCACATGACTGGAACAGCATGTGCACCGAAACAGCACATGACTGGAACAGCACATGTACCAAAACAGCACATGACTGGAATAGCACGTGCACCGAAACAGCACATGACTGGAATAGCACGTGCACCGAAACAGCACATGCACCGAAACAGCACATGACTGGACTAGTACGTGCACCGAAACAGCACATGACTGGATTAGTACGTGCACCGAAACAGCACATGACTGGATTAGCACGTGCACCGAAACAGCACACGACTGGAACAGCACGTGCACTGAAACAGCACATGACTAGATTAGTACGTGCACCGAAACAGCACATGACTGGATTAGCACGTGCACCGAAACAGCACATGACTGGATTAGCACGTGCACCGAAACAGCACACGACTGGAACAGCACGTGCACCGAAACAGCACGTGAATGGAACAGCACGTGCACCGAAACAGCACATGACTGGAACAGCACATGACTGGAATAGCACATGCACCGAAACAGCATGTGCACCGGAACAGTACGTGCACCGAGTTGTACATCCCAGCTGTAGTGCTGAAAACTTGTGCTCCAGAACTAGCTGCGCCTCTAGCCAAGCTGTTCCAGTACAGCTACAACACTGGCATCTACCCGACAATGTGGAAAATTGCCCAGGTATGTCCTATCCACAAAAAGCAGGACAAATCCAATCAGGCCAATTACCGCCCCATCAGTCTACTCTCAATCATCAGCAAAGTGATGGAAGGTGTCGTCGACAATGCTATCAAGCGGCACTTACTCACCAATAACCTGCTCACCGATGCTCAGTTTGGGTTCCGCCAGGACCACTCGGCTCCAGACCTCATTACAGCCTTGGTCCAAACATGGACAAAAGAGCTGAATTCCACAGGTGAGGTGAGAGTGACTGCCCTTGACATCAAGGCAGCATTTGACCGAATGTGGCACCAAGGAGCCCGAGTAAAATTGAAGTCAATGGGAATCAGGGGGAAAACTCTCCAGTGGCTGGAGTCATACCTAGCACAAAGGAAGATGGTAGTGGTTGTTGGAGGCCAATCATCTCAGCCCCAGGGCATTGCTGCAGGAGTTCCTCAGGGCAGTGTCCTAGGCCCAACCATCTTCAGCTGCTTCATCAATGACCTTCCCTCCATCATAAGGTCAGAAATGGGGATGTTCGCTGATGATTGCACAGTGTTCAGTTCCATTCGCAACCTCTCAAATAATGAAGCAGTCCGAGCCCACATGCAGCAAGACCTGGACAACATCCAGGCTTGGGCTCATAAGTGGCAAGTAACATTCGTGCCAGACAATGACCATTTCCAACAAGAGAGAGTCTAACCACCTCCCCTTGACATTCAATGGCATTACCATCGCCGAATCCCCCACCATCAACATGCTGGGGGTCACCATTGACCAGAAACTTAACTGGACCAGCCATATAAATACTGTAGCTACAAGAGCAGGTCAGAGGCTGGGTATTCTGCGGCGAGTGACTCACCTCCTGACTCCCCAAAGCCTTTCCACCATCTACAAGGCACAAGTCAGGAGTGTGATGGAATACTCTCCACTTGCTTGGATGAGTGCAGCTCCAACAACACTCAAGAAGCTCGACACCATCCATGACAAAGCAGCCCGCTTTATTGGCACCCCATCCACCACCGTAAACATTCACTCCCTTCACCACCGGCGCACAGTGGCTGCAGTGTGCACCATCCACAGGATGCACTGCAGCAACTCGCCAAGGCTTCTTCGACAGCACCTCCCAAACCCGCCTCTACCACCTAGAAGGACAAGAGCAGCAAGCACATGGGAACAACACCACCTACACGTTCCCCTCCAAGTCACACACCATCCCGACTTGGAAATATATCGCCGTTCTTTCATCATCGCTCGGTCAAAATCCTGGAACTCCCTTCCTAACAGCACTGTGGGAGAACCGTCACCACATGGACTGCAGCGGTTCAAGAAGGCGGCTCACCACCACTTTCTCAAGGGCAATTAGAGATGGGCAATAAATGCCGGCCTCGCCAGCGACACGCACATCCCATGAAAGAATTTTAAAAATACGTCCGAAGGCGCTTCAGTGGAGTGTTACCAGGCAAAAATTGACACCAAACCAAAGAAGGAGATATTAGGACGAGTAACTGAAAGCTTGGTCAAAGAGGTATGTTTTAAGCAGCGTCATAAAGGAGAGCCAGCTGGAGTGGCAGAAAGATTAAGGGAGGGAATTCCAAAGCTTAGGGCTTAGATGGCTGAAGACACAGCTGCCATTGGTGGGGGGAAGGAAGTGGGGGATGCACGAGGCCAGAGTTGAAATAATGCAGAGATCTCAGAGGGTTGGTGCTCTGGAGGAGGTTACAGAGATAGGGAGGGGGTGAGACCATGGTGGGACCGGAACACGAGGATGAGGAATTTAAAATCGAGGCACTGAAACATGATGAACTTTTATCAGAAGGAATCATCTCAGAAAGAAGGTTAAAGATGAATTGTGCAGAGCCTGGGAGCAGAAGACTTTTCCCTCAGAATTTAATTCTAGAAAACTAGCAAACAGCTGGACTGGAATGGAGATGGCACCATTTGAACGAATTCAGCAGGGCAAAAACTACAGGTGCATGACTACAGATTATATATTGACTGGTGGTTCTTATAAGATTTGACCCTTTCTTTTATACCTCACTAGCAGCACAGACAGTACAGCAAATGGCAGATAGCAACTGGGTCAATAAGCCTCTTGATAATCTGGATTCATTTGGTCAGGGAGACCAACTAGAACCAATTCACCATAAGCAACTATTGAAGATTGTGGCTGTGGACACTTAGCAAACCCCAGTGAGGGGGATCATTCCTTCATTTTTTTTGAAGAGGTCACTTATTAGACATACCTAGTTTACAAGAATGTGATTGCAGTTACTTCAAAAGCAAGGACAGGTAGGATTGATATATCTGATTGTGTCCCATTGTGGATGCATGTTGAGTCAATCAAGTAGACACTTAGAACAGAAAGGTAAAGATTAAGTATGGCTGGCTCCTCCAGAATGCAAAGTTCTTGCAATTTCGAAGGAAGGAGACACAAGAGTATGTTGAGATGAATGCAAATGTGAAATATTCCCTGGGAAGTGCCTGCCAATTGTGTAAAAGCATTCTTAAAAAGCAAATTGATTTTGCTTCTTTCTTTAAAAAATCTGAGTTGAAAATATCAAGCCAACAGATCCCTGAAGTTAAAATATTCAACTAATCAACTCCCTAGTGGACAGAAACGCCAATGGAAACTTAAAATGATTTTAATACTTATTGTAGCTCTGCAGTGTGCACTGTTTCACTGGGGCTTATTATTAGGGACAGGGTTTGATCAGCTCAACTATTAACGTAACTTAAAAAAACTTGATAAAGCTAATTTAATAACTTGATAAAGCTAATTTTAGACAAGTATTTATTCAGTTACGTCAATCAGCAGCTTCTGAGAATATGGCAGAATATAAGGCAATTGTAATATTCAGATATGAAATGCAATTAAATAAAATGTCACAGGAACCTTTAGATTTATTAGACCAGTAAATGTCAAAATGCAAGAAAAAAAACAATTGGCTTCTTTGAATGACCAGACTGAGACAGATTCCCAGTGGAAATATGTAAAATTCTATGTAATAAGCTGGTATCTGGAACACTTGACATGTATGAGAAAAATAAGGAAGAATTTGATCATTCACCTTTAATGATCACTCATTGACTGAAGGTGGTACTTCAATATTATGGGCAGCTCTCCCATGACAGTAACTCAGAGGGAGGAAGAATAATCCATCTTCTGGAATCCACAGAAAAGCTGAACCCAGCTCTGCCAAACTGCAGGTCTTTCTGATCAGATAAAAGGAGGAACTGCAGGTCTTTCTGATCAGATAAAAGGAGGTAGTAGTGCTTAACCTAGCCATTCTAAATTGTGGCCTTGAAGATAAAATGAAGAGGTACGTGTCTGAAGGTTAAATAACTACTGCATCAATGACATTTCCTCTTACTACCATGGCAGAGTGCAGTCAAACAACCAGCAAGTCAGTGTTTGCTCACCAAGGAGGTGAATTGTCACACGGTGAGTTGCACTGCTGTTACGTCAATGGATAGATTTGCCAGTGGTAAGGAGAGGTATTTGCACAAGGATTTCCTGGGTCAGCTCATTTGCATACCCATTGGAATAGTGATTAGTGCAAATCCATGTGTAAGCTGTGAGAGTGCACTGAAATTGGAGTGCAGCCTATAAAAAGATAGTTCTGCCTATACACTTCAGCAGCAGAATGGGGGGACAAGCAGGGAAGGAAGGGGCAATGCTTGGCTCTCCAATAACTTCACTGCATGTCTCATTGATCATTTGAGGAGTTTTTTCAAGGATTTCTACAGCAGGACCCTCAAGGTAGCAGGGCATGGCGTCCAGGTACAGAAGGACTTAGAATTTCTCTCACTTGGACCTCTAAGCCCTCCTCGTGGAAACTGAACTAAGAAGGCACAGACTCCTGGATGTCTGTGTCAGCAAGTCTGTCAGGAATGTAACTTGTGCCATCTGGAGGGAGATGGCACTGACACTCTCACCCCCAGGACTGCCGACCAGTGCCACAAGAAGTTTAATGATCTCATCAGGGGAGGTAAGATAATGCACCGGACAATCTCCCATTTCTTCCTTGCCCACACCAGCACACTTTTAACCCTCTAAGAGGAACACTTAACTAACCCTTCAGATTGCCCTCTGGTTAAGGGTGCTCTAATTCAGCATCTTGCACTACGGCTACCAGCTCCCCTTCCAGCAGTTACTCACATGCACAACCCTAAATCTTCTTCCTCCATTTTAACAGGCTGATAGCCCCACATCTCTTACTTCAGCTCTCACATTCCACTTGGTGCACACTCCTCAACTGCTAGACTTCCCCATATCTCCTCAATCTCCATGATGAGTTGTGCTCTTATGCCCCTTGCAGCAGGAGTTACTCAGGAGTCCTCTGAGTGTAGGTTATCATGACGGTCTCCTCCGTTTAGTTCCGGTTCCAAAGGAGCCAAGGCCTCCTTAATGTTTTTGAATGTGAATGTTTTTGAATATAGCAGGCTACAATTATTTGTGTGCACAATCTGAAGCACACTGCAGAGCAACACCTGATCTGTCCAGACAGCGAAGGTGTGCCTTTAATAGCCTGATGATCCTCTCGATGACCAATCTAGTAGAGGCATGTGCCTCATTGTAGTGTTCCTCTGCTGCTGTTCAACCGCTCTTACTAAGGTCATTATCCATGGGAGCAGAGGATAGGTTTTGCTTCCCAGAAGCCATCTGTTCACATGCTTTTCTTCCACAAAGAGGTCAGGAGGGCTGCATTTTGAAGGATGAAAGCATTGTGACAACTTCCAGTATATCACATGTTGACATGTAGGATCCCCTTCATGTTATCACACACAATCTACATTGAGGGAGTGGAAGCCCTTCCCGTTGAGGTAATTGAGGGGGTTTTCTGTGGGAGCAATGTGGGTCCCATCGATTATACCCTGGACCTTGGGGAAGCCTGCAACCTTGTAAAACTGAATGGCTCTATCTCTCTGCTGCCTCGCTGTGATGCCAAAAATGATGAATTTGCCAACTCTCCTGTAAGCGCATCAGTGGCCTGACGAATGCGTTCCCGCACTGTAGCCTGACTGATATTACAAAGATCACCCGTTGCTGCCTGAAATCAGCCAGTGCCATAAATGTTCAGTGCGCTGGAAGCTTCGTCGCCACAGAGACAGCAGTGCAGGCAGATGAACATGGTCGCAGGTTGACAGGTTGTGGAGAAGCGTACCCTTCTTACTCAAAGCTCTTCAGTAAGGTATTAATATGACCTGTGCTGTCTGTGTATTCTATGGGGGGGATGGGACTCATGTAGTATCTGACGAGCTGCATCTTCATTCCCATGCTTTGGAATTCCCTCTCTATACCCCTCCACCTCCCTCTGCTCCTTTAAGACCCTGCTTAAAACCCAGCTCTTTGACCTAGCCCTTAGCCACCCACCTATTATCTCCTTCTTTGGTTCGGCGCTGGATTTTGTCTTAATTACGCATCTGTGAAGCGTCTTGGGACGTTTTCCTACGTTAGAGGCACTATCTAAATTCAAGTTCCTATTTTGTATCTTGTTATTGGAAACAGCATGAAGGTAAAAACAGGTCATATAAGGTTAATATCAATCTTGCTATTTTCTGCAAGAGGAAAGAAGAAACTTTGCATTTATATAGCGACTTTCACGACCTCAGGATGTCCCAAAGTGCTTTACAGCCAATTATGTACTTTTGAAGTGTAGTCACTGTTGTAATGTAGGGAAACACGGCAGCCAATTTGCACACAGCAAGGTCCTACAAACAGCAATGAGATTAATGACCAGATAATCTGTTTTAGTGATGTTGGGTGAGCGATAAATGTTGGCCAGGACACCGGGGAGAACTCCCCAGCTCTTCTTTGAATAGTGTCTTGCAATGTTTTACTTCCACCTGAGAGGGCAGACGGGGCCTCATTTTAACATCTCATCCGAAAGACGGCACCTCCGACAGTGCAGCGCTCCCTCAGTACTGCATTGGAGTGTCAGCCTGGATTATGTGCTCAAGTCTCTGGAACGAGATTTGAACCCACAACCTCTGACCCAGAGGTAAGAGTCCTACCCACTGAGTCTGAGTGGCCAATGATGCTGAACTTGAGAGAATATCTAGGTAAAATGCAATATCGATATTTTCCCGCTTACTTCTCGGGATATGGTGAAAAGAAAGTGAAAAAAATCATGTTAAGGTTTAGTTATTAAGATTTCTGATTAATTCAAGAAAGCAAACATCGAATCCAAGCCATGATCCCATCCCTTGCCCTGGCTCTATTCTGTCCCCTCTCCAATGCTTATGTTCAACAAATAGTGGCCACCCTAGGAAGGTGCAAGATTAGTGGGAAAAGAGACAATAACATATTTATTTATTTTATTTAAAATTGTGTTATAGTTTTTAATTTCTACAAGGGCTAATATTACAATAATAAAGTAATTCCTAATGTTTAAGTTGCTCTATCACCATAATATCTGTGTTTGTTTCAATGTCATGGTGCATAAAGTGAGAACAATTTCTAGCAATCTAATATTCAAATGCACTATTTAAAATTAGAGCAATCTGACTGAGTGTTGTACCTTTTCACTTCACTGAAAATAGCTGATACACTAAAACTGATCATCCCATCGGGAATCTGGAGGAAAATCAAACATTTTCAAAGCAGAGTGTGTCCCCTTCTACATCTTATTGGGTGAAAGGGACACACACCCAACAATTGAATGCACTGGTGCTTCAACCAGTGCTCCGGGGACAAATCCCAAAGGCACATTGAAAACAGCCATGGAGCAAGGATCAACAAAACTTTTGGATATTCAATCATCATTTTTATAAAAACCTCTGAATCAACAGCCAATAAAAACAGGGAATCAAGGGATATGGGTATTCTGGCAGGAAAGTGGAGTTGAGGTTGAAGATCAGCCATAGTTTTATTGAATGGCGGAGCAGGCTCGAGGGGCTGGATGGCCTCCTCCTGCTTCTATTTCTTATGTTCTAATGTGACCAATGCATTTTTGGTTGTGACTGATTGGATAGGCTGGAGTTAAATGGCCATCCGATTTCTGGGGGTGGGCCCTGGGGTGTGAGGCTGGGTTTAACCCAACACTCACACACTACACACAGGAAGGGCCTGCTTCACAACGTCAACACCAACCACCAGAGAAACCCCGAGCCATGGGACCCTGGACTGCCATTCAAAGAAACAGGAACAGAAGGTGTCAGACTCACGACGGCAGAGTATTTCCTAAGGTCTTCCAGCCCGGGTAGATTCATTGTGTTGGCGGCTGGCTTTCTGTGGCCTCGGCCCTAGCCCGGCCCCGGCCTTGCCCTTGCTGGTGCGCCGCTCACTCCGCCCGCCGGCCCGCCGCCCGCCCGCGCGAACATTCCACGCCCCCTGTGAAGTCACACAGCCCGCCTGTGACGTCAAAGGCCGCGTGCTCCAATCTCACCGAGGCTGCGCAAGGCGGGCTGCTCCAGTGCGCGTGCGCGTGGGCGCGCTTTCTTGGGCGGCAGTTTGTGGTTTTGGCGGGAGATTTGAAAACAAAACCGTTGGAGACGGTTGAGCGGGAGGAGGGGAGAGGCAGCGCCCGGGGACCGTGCTCATCAGTTGCTTAATGTCACTTCACTACATTTCATGCACTTCAGTCCTCACGAGTGTGAATGTATTGAGAATATTGTTCAGCTGGAGGGCCGTCTTATTCCAGCAGCAACTCTTCAAACACTGGACTGAGTGAGTACAATTACCGTTTCTGCACCGGTCCGGTACTCACTGCGGCTGGCACAACCGCAGTTTTATATAGAACATAGAAAGCTGATTATTATTCCAGTTAAAATCACAGAAATGTAACGGGTGAGAAGAAATTTCACACAAATCAGATTTTAAAACAGAATCCTCTCTGTGTTGGTTGTAAATAACCTTTACAATTAAAGGGGAAGATACCTTCCAAGACGTGTTTTATTTGAATTCAATCTCGGGATGTGGGTGTCACTGGCAAGACTAGCATTTATTGCCCATCCCTAATTGCCCTTGAGAAGGTGGTGGTGAGCCGCCTTCTTGAACCGCTGCAGTCTGTGTGGTGACGGTTCTCCCACAGTGCTGTTAGGGAGGGAGTTCCATGATTTTGACCCAGTGACGATGAAGGAACGGCCGATATATTTCCAAGTCGGGATGGTGTGTGACTTGGAGGGGAACGTGCAGGTGGTGTTGTTCCCATGTGCCTGCTGCCCTTGTCCTTCTAGGTGGTAGAGGTCGCGGGTTTGGGAGGTGCTGTCGAAGAAGCCTTGGCGAGTTGCTGCAGTGCATCCTGTGGATGGTGCACACTGCAGCCACAGTGTGCCGGTGGTGAAGGGAGTGAATGTGACTGAGCACTTAGAGAAATTTAAGCTGATTAGAAAGCCAACATGGATTTGTAGAGGGTAGGTCATGTTTAACAAACCTAATTGAATTTTTTGAGGAAGTATCTGAAGTAATAGATAGGGGAATGTCTGTGGCTGTAGATTATGTGGACTTCCAGAAGACATTTGATAAGGTTCTACATAAGAGACGGGTGGATGCAGTAAGGATGTTCCCAAAGATGGGTGAAACTAGAACTAGGGGGCATAATCTTAGAATAAAGGGCTGCTCTTTCAAAACTGAGATGAGGAGAAACTTCTTCACTCAGAGGGTGGTAGGTCTGTGGAATTTGCTGCCCCAGGAAGCTGTGGAAGCTACATCATTAGATAAATTTAAAACAGAAATAGACAGTTTCCTAGAAGTAAAGGGAATTAGGGGTTATGGGGAGCGGGCAGGAAATTGGACATGAAGCTGAGTTCGGATCGGTCAATGCCCTGTGGGTGGCGGAGAGGGCCCAGGGGCTATGTGGCCGGGTCCTGCTCCGACTTCTTGTGTTCTTTAGATTTGTGGTTGGGATCAGATCAGCCATGATCTTATTGAATGGCGGAGCAGGCTCGAGGGGCCGATTGGCCTACTCCTGCTCCAATTTCTTATGTTCTTATGTTAGCTAAAATTAAAACTCATGGAATCAAAGGCAAATTATTGATCTGGTTAGGAGGTAGAAAACAGAGTAGGGATATTGGGTATGTGCTCAAATTGGAAGAAAGTGACTAGTGGTATCCCACAAGTGTCTGTGCTGGGGCCTCAACTATTCACTATATTTATTAATGACTGATAACACAATAGAGAGCCATATATCCAAGTTTGCCGATGACACAAGATTGGTGGCATAGTAAGTAGTGTAGACAAGGAGCATAAAATTACAAAGAGACATCGTTAGATTAAGTAAGTGGGCAAAACTGTGGCAAATGGATTTCAACACAAGTATGTGTGAGGTCATCCATTTTAAACCAAAAAAGGATTGATCCAAGTATTTTTTAAATTGTGGAGGTCCAAAGAGATTTAGGGGTCCATGTACACAGATCAGTAAAATATAGTAGTCAGGTACAAAAAGTAATCAAAAAGGCTAATGGAATGTTAGCCTTTATAACTAGATGACTAGAATATAAAGGGAAGTTTTGCTACAGCTACACAAATCCCTGGTTAGATCACATCTGGAGTGCTGTGTACAGCTCTGAGCACCGCACCTTGGAAAGGATATATTGGCTTAGAAGGAGTGCAAATGCAGATTCACCAGAATGTTACCAGAGCTCCAAGGGTTAGATTATGAGGCGAGATCACATAAACTGGGCTTGTATTCCCTAGAATATAGAAGGTTAAGGGGTGGCTTGATTGTGGTTTTTAGAATTTTGAAGGAATTGATAGGGTAGATAGAGAAAAACTTCCCACTGGTGGGGGAATCTAGGACAAGGGGACATAGCCTTAAAATCGGAGCCACACCATTCAGGAGAGAAGTTAGGAAACACTTCTTCACGTGAACGGTGGTATAAGTGTAGAACTCTCCCACAAAAAGCAGCCGACGTTAGCTCAATTAATAATTTTAAATCTGAAATAGATTATTTTTGCTAGCCAACGGTATTAAGGGATTATAGAACCAAGGAGGGTGGATGGAGTTAGGATACAGATCAGCCATGATCTCATTGAATGGCGAAACAGGCTTGAGGGGCTGAATGGCCTACTCCTGTTCCTATGTTCCTGACTCCAAGAAGAGAGTGCTACCACTGAGCCATGGATATCCCCTGCCTCCCCTATTTGGTAAGGGTGGTGTTCTTTTTCAACAGGCCAAGCCGTTTGCTCATCCACAAGGGGCCGGGATGATGAGCTATCAGGCACCTCTTACATTTAAAAAAAAAAGGCAAGATTGCTGAAAGATGTAACTTGGGCAGCCGCTTTCAGAGGGAAGGATACATGTTCCCCTCAAGGATTACAGCACACCTGGATCAGAATGAGGCAGGACACCGGCCATGTGAATCAAACTATTGAATGTGATGTATGTGAATGGAATGTGTGCAGCTATATATCTACTGTGTTACACACTTCAGTGCTCAATCTACCAAAACAGAAGGCTTAGCCCCTTTAACCTTCAGAGAACTAGAAACAAACACGAGGTTGCAATATTTGGGTTTATTAAAATAATGTAAAATAAACACTCCATAATTTTAAATTGTATTTTCCAATATTAACCATTTAGTGTTATCAAATCATCCACATAAGTGAGAAGTTTTTTAAAAACTTGTTCGGGATATGAGTGATGCTAGTGAGGCTGCATTTATTGTCCATACCTAATTGTGCTGAAAAGATGGCTTGCTGGGCCACTTCAGAGTCAACCCATAGTATGGACATGTAGGCTAGCGATGGCAAGATCCTTTTCCTGAACTTGTTTGGGTGCTAGCCCACAGATTGCTAGATTTATTGAGGTCAATTTCACAATTTGCCATGTTAGGTTTCGATCTCTCAAGCTGTGGGTACCATGACCGTTATACCCTGTGCAGTGTATCTGTCGCTGCTCAAGTAAGGAGTCAGCCAGTCGCTAGCCCCCAGTAACCTCTGAATCCTTTTTCATGCAGGTATAATGGTCACTTTAAAGCAAATTTGTTTGAATGAAAGAACAAGTACTTTATTTTCAGTAACAGATTAGAATGGATATTGTGGTATAATTACAATTTTGCAGAGAAACTGAGTTTTAATTGACTTTGTTGAATGGAATGCTGCTATAACACTTAAATTAATTTGATCTGGAGAGGAGAAGCCCAGCATCCCTGCTGAAACTTCACATGTACCAGATGAGGATCAAGCCTGGCTATGCTCCGTCTCCCAACCATTGATAGCCCACCAACACTCACAGTCCAGGCTCATGTGAAGCAGCGAGAGGCTAGCACTGCTGCCCACAAACCTGGACATCAGTCTGTGCTGTTCTCTTATGGATGAGAAATGTAAGAAGAGAGAATAAAAAGTTGGAGAATTAAAAGGGAATGTCACTATAACAGAATATTTTCAGCATAAAGCTTCATGAGAATTTGAAGGTTCGAATCAATCCCTCCTACTGAATTGAGGCAGACTGCTGCAAGGGTTAATATTTTCTGATAACTGTGGGAGTCACAGAGCTGATTGAATCTCCCCAGCATCTTTTAGAAATACTGCACAGAGGTTCACGTCAACAAAACCGAAGCTCTCTTCATCCCCCACATCCTTTGTCGCCATCGGTCATCCTGGTTGCCTCCTTGGGTGGAATCCAGTGGTGCAGAACCCTAACCCTGCCCTGAGCTTTTTATTCCACCTCCTGTCCATCACCAAGACCACCTTCTACCTCCTGCACATTGCTTACTTACACCCCAACTACCCCCACATCACCTGAAACCTTAATCCATGCCTTAACACCACTAGGATTGATTTCGCAAGTACTCTCCTCACCAGCTTACATACCACCTCTTCACCAAATCCAGCTAACCCAAAACTCTGTGACCTGTATACTCTCTCTCACACTCCCGCTCCATCCTCGCCAAATTGCCCGAGAGAATCAAGTCAGTCCTTGTTTTCAAATCCCTGCAGAGTATCGTTCCACCCTACCTGAATCTTTTCCAGATACATGTCCCATGCACCCCCCTCTGCTCCAGGACTACTGTCCCCTCTACTCTATTCTTTCAGTCTCTTGATTTTTCTACCAAATCTACGTTAGCTTGCTGCCCCTCACTTTGTGTCTTTAAGTGTTTCCTAAAAGCTACATATTGGACAGTGCCTTCAGTCTATCTCACCCTGAACTCCTTCATTTCCTGCTCTGTGTCCACTGCCTCCCTTGTAATGCTCCAAGTGGTTATCTGAGTAGCGCTATATATAGCAGTTATTACTAATGTTTGTTGGAAATAATCCCTTTTTATACTCGAAATAAACATTTCTATTTCTTTTATGATTCACTGTTACATTTATTGGGATTAAACGAGCCACATTTTTTTTTAAAACTGAGAAACCAAGATGCAGATATCACCAAGGTTGAAAAAAGGAGAAAAGAGGGTATAATTTCAAAGTTTGCAGATGACACGAAATTCATAAATGCAGTAAACAATGTGGAGGCTAGTAAAAGACTTCAAGAGGACAGAGACAGACTAGTGAAATGGGCAGACACATGGGAGATGAAATTTAACACAGAGAAGTATGAAGTGATGCATTTTGGTAGGAAGAATGAGGAGAGGCAATATAAACTAAATGATACAATTTTAAAGGGAGTGCAGGAACGAGAGACCTGAGGGTGTATATACACAAATCTTTGAAGGTGACAGGACAAATTGAGAGGGCTATTAAAAAAGCATATGGGATTCTAAGCTTCATTAATAGAGGCAGAGTACAAAAGCAAGGAAGTTATGCTAGACTTTATAAACACTGGTTAGGCCTCAGCTGGAATAGTGTGTTCAATTTTGGGCACCACACTTTAGGAAGGATGTCAAGGCCTTAGAGTGGGTGCAGAAGAGATTTACTAGAATGGTGTCAGGGATGAGGGACTTCCTTTATGTGGAGAGACTGGAGAAGCTGAGGTTATTCTCCTTAGAACAGAGAAGGCTAAGGGGAGATTTAATAGAGGTGTTCAAAATCATGAACGGTTTTGACAGAGCAAATGAGGAGAAATTGTTTCCAGTAGCAGAAGGGTCAGTAACCAAAGGATACAGATTTATGGTGATTGGCTAAAGAGCCTGAGGCGACACAAGGAAACATTTTTTTACGCAGCGAATTGTAATGATCTGGAATGCACTGCCTGAAAGAATGGTGGAAGCAGATTCAATAAGAACTTTCAAAAGGGAACTGGATAAATAATTGAAGGGAAAAAAATTTACAGAGCTACGGGGAAAGAGCAGGGGAGTGGGACTAATTGGATAGCTCTTTCAAAGAACCGGCACAGGCACGATGGGCCAATTGGCCTCCTCCTGTGCTGTACCTACTATGACACTATGAAGATGCAGTCTTTCACACAGCTTGGAGGTAGGTCTCCCATCTCTGAGTGATGCAGCTCGGAAAGGATCCAGGTTCTATCCCTGTCCTGCGCGGCTAGCTGGTCTCAGCTGCTGTAGTATTAGGGATGCTACAGTTGACCTCAGCACCACTGGGTTGAGAGAAGAAAATCAGCCAGGGTTCCTGCCTCCAATCACGATTCAGCAGTCTATACTGGAAGTGCACGCATGTGGTTCCCAAGCTTGGAGATGATATTCTCCACAGTCGGATAGCCTACTATCACTCTCTGACAAGACACAAACGTGAACATTGACCCACTTTAGTGAGGTATCAGAAGATGACTGCTGCCTGTGCAAGTGTAGCCTGGTGGTAAAGAGAAGAAAACATTGTGCTTGGAAAACCTGAAGAAAACCTGTAGGAAAAAGGACACAGGCAAAGGGGAAAACTTGGTTACACAGGGACATGAAAAGTTGCTTACCTGCGAGGGACAGTCACTGCCTCCTCCACACACGCACTCACACATTTCAGATCATCAAACACCAATTGTGAAACCCAAAGTAATTTTCCTAAAGCCAAATCATTGTGGGCTTGCAACAGGATTGGGAATATCTAATCCGCTTACTTTTCTCAGCTGACTGTTTGCAACCAGCAGCAGCATTACATTAACAAGATTAATGTGTTCAGGGAAGACTGGCAAACAAGAAGAGTTTGCAGTCCCCAGCCATCTCCCATGTTTTTTGGTAGATTCTTCAGCAGCAGAGATGTACAAAAGTCAGTTGGATGCCACTTGACTGAAAATATCAGCACGTGTTGAAACCTGTGAACACAACAGTCACCTGATTCAGGGTTACTACACTGGCAAGCTGCACGAGCACAATTTAACTGCCACTGCACCCAACTGGATCACCCACACCAGGTAAATACTGATCAGGTTATTGAGAAATCCAGGTGATGGCCAAAGCCCACCGTGCATGACACCATCCCGGGTGAAGACAGTAGGAGAGGAGATCAAGTAAGTGACACGATGGTTGGGTTTTATAAGCCTGTAGATTGTAGGAGAAAGGGAAGGCTGAGGTAGATGAAGCGTTCCACAACTGTGAGGTCCTGGGAAAGAATGAGTTTGGGTAGGAGATGGTGCTATGAGTCTTGATTCAGTGCAGAGAGTGTGTACGATGGAGTAAAAGGTACAAGAGAGAAAAGTTCAGAGGAGACTACATAGTTCCACTGCAGTCGAACAGTCACATCTCTCACTCCGTAACTAAGTGTACACCTGAGGCTAGTGTGTGTTTCTAGTCTCCTGTTCAGGGCACTACCATAGAGCACACACACACTGATTAATCCACATCGTAAAAAGGGAAAAAAATGTCTGTCAAATCTCCACGGTAATGAATCTTTTTGTACTTGTATACTTTTTGGATTACATTCCAGGGTTAACAGATTGATCTTGTTAACATACAGATATCTGGTATCATATTAAACCAATGTAAACATGTAAAATGCTTGTATTCTTTATAGAAATTCTACATAATGACACAACTCAAAGATACTGCTGCTCTTTCCTTACTCTCCAGTTTGATTAATTTTGTTGGCTTTAGAACTCTCTACAAAGAATTATTTTTTAAAAATGGTTATATTTCTTGTAAATGTAAGGCACTGAAACTCTACGTCATGGAAAGAGTTCTGGGAGATCGGCAAATTTGTTCACTAGCGACAATGTCTTTTGAATAAACAGTGCCCAGTTCCGACTTTGACTTTGGGCTTCATTCAATGGCTCTTTTCTCATTGCGCTGATCTGTCTTCAGAGCTGCTATGGCCCTGATCTTGAACTGCTGGATGATTCGGGTCAGCACTATGTCCTGTCTGCGCCTGAGTCCTGTTGGGAATTCGTCCCCTGTCCGCAGTCATGTTCTCCAATTCCCAATTGCACAGATGCACTGTTAGACCTGACTCCTTTTCTGCTCTCCAGTTCTACATCTAACATGGAGGCTGAGCTTTCTGTTGATATCTGCCCCATATCAAACCAAGGTAGAGGATTCTCTGTAGCTCCCAGTCCCATTTCTGTCAGAAATGACGTTCCTGGTTCAGGAGCTGACTGAAGCTCGGCTTTCTCTTCCCATCCTTCGTTCGCAAGCTGCCGAACCTTCTTGATGTCTGCAAGCAGCTCCTGGTTTTCCTCTTTCCAAATTCGGAACTTCTCCGCTGTTAAATTGGGATCATCCAGGATCTTGTTAATGGATTGCAAATCTACCAGCTTGGCCTAAAAATGTTCAAATAACAAAGGTTAGTGACTACAACAACAAACTGTTCAAAATCACACAATGCGATGTATCCCACAATGGTAATGATCTAACCACATGCCTTCAGTGTGCTCTGCAGTGCTCGCAGACTGTGGGCCTTCTCGTTGATGACTGGGTTCTTGTTTCGTCTGATGAATGACTGATGATAATCTTTTCGAAAGGGTTGCTCCTTGCCGATCAGTGACACGCCTCCCTGCTGCAAGACCTTTATTAACGTCTCCAGCTCATCATTAGAACTCTGAGCGGGTTCTGAAAGAGACGGACAGAAACATCAGTGAGCTCTGTTTAGAAGACAGTCACTGTAACCTCCTGTACCCCAGCAGTCATGCACAGGGAAGGGGTATATTTGGCCAGTTAAAACTTTGGGGCTTTAAACTGGTTCATAACAATTGGCTAGCATATTCGCGTAAAACTCCTGTGCTTTATTTTGATGCAATCAATAACCATTTATTTTAAATAATTAACGACCGCATTAAACTAATGCAAAAAGAAATTTTATACCAACATGTTGATCAGTTGACCAGAGGAAATTAAACCTCAATGTATCGTGCAGGATATTTTTGAGTGAAAACTAGAGGACCTGGGGTACGGGGGGGAGCGGCGCCGGCCCCGGGGTACGGGGGGAAGCGGCGCCGGCCCTGGGGTACGGGGGGAGTGTTGGTAAACTCCTTCCGGAGATTGTCACGAAAAGGTGAGATTTTCCTGAGGGACGGACTCTATTTTCAGCAGCTGTTTGAGGGTTTGTCCGATTGCTCCTACCTGTAATCAGCTTTGACTCCTTGCTGGGGCTGGACTGCCCACTGAGGCTGCTGGTGTCACCACATTGTCCAACTTGTCCATAGCTAACTGATGAATGTCTGAATCGTTCAATGGGTGAAAAATCACTGCCCCTCTGTGCCTGCTGCAAACAAACGGGTGCAAGGTTCACATTAGACAATCAGATCTCCGATTAGCCACTGTTCTGGCTAAGCACGCCTTTAGGGACGTTGTTGCTGATGAATCAGGCATTTTTCATTTCCCATCAATCAATTCCTTTTTTCCTTCCGTACGTACTTTCTCCCACCGTCCCTTCGCCTCAAGAGCAATGGCCTTAAAAAGCAGCTATTCATCACATCCGTGTTCCAGACCCCAAACTATCCCCAAGCAATGCCACTGGAGACCTCACTGTACATTTAAAGCATTCAAAGGCCCTTTAATTAGAGCCTTGGGGGCGCAGTGTATTAGTGCATTACAGCCGCAGTGCAAGGCTCACCCAAGGGCCTGTCATGGTGCTTCCCCCAATCCCTGGCCAGTGAACTCCATGCTGTTTGCACAGTTATGTGCACACTTACAATTGTAGCAGTATTAGTGCACACGCACCTCCTGATAACCCAGAGTTAATTACCACAATCACCATACTGATCCACTAACAGGAATGAAGTTAAGGAATCACGCAGCCCTGAAGGAACTCTGTACTGAACCCTCCTTTCCACAACATCCTCCAATAATTATCCACAAATCCTTTGGCAGGGTGGGGGAGGAGGTGTCAGCCAGAGTCCCTATTCCTGTTCCTGACTGGTATCCAGTGACTTCTGCTGGAACGTCCCCTTGTGCAAGCATCAGGCAAGGGCAGGATATTAGGCTCAGCTGTGATGCCTCCCTCAGTTGAATATTCCATCAACACTCACAGTCTAGGCTCACATGTGATGATTGATTACACAGGTGAGGACTTGAAGAGCAATTGGCATCTGCAGAACAGGACCCCAGAAAGGAATAAGCCCCCCTTCATGAGAGGAGGGGGAAACTGGGGGGAGGGGGAAAAGAGGGGGAAAAAACATGTAGTGATGAGCCAGACCAGTACGAAGCTGGATTTCATATGGCAGAGAATGGATTACATTGGATTGTACACTCACACCAGGTGTTCCCTGGGGGCAGCGCCTAGCCTGCAACTCAGTGCCTCCACACCAGCTCTCCTCTCCAGCACCCCTTACACTCAGTGCCAGGTTACTGCATCAGCTGCTACAAGTCCTGACCCTCTCCTCTCAGTTTTTGCTAAAAGCCTATTGACTAGAAAGTGAAAGGTGATTTTTTTTTTTTTTGCCTGTTCACTTTTCATTCCAACTCTGACAGTACTTACGAGGTAGGATTTAGATCGGGGAGCACAAGGCATATCTGGGGAATCGTCACATTCTTCATTCTCTGTCTCACTCCAGCAGTCTGCAGCGGGACAGTATTCGGTTTTAACAGAAGCAAAGTCAAACAGAACAGAACAGCATTATAACCATATCAATTAGAAGCATGCTCAACATTGATGGTATTACACCCCCTCCAGTGGCAAGAATATGCATTGCAGCAAAGAATATACATTTTCATGCCACTCCCCACTTTAATGAGAATATTAACTCTGATCCAACCCTACCTAAAATAAAAGTGAGATCTGACCAAAAATTTCCAACCCACCTTGATGGCTCAGTGAGTTTATTCAATGAGGCGACCAGACAGACCAGGAAGGCCCAGGTTTGACCCGGTAGGAGCCGAGTTAGCTGATCCCAGTCAGGAAGTGGTTGAGCTGTACGTCAGGCAAGGACAGAATTGGGCTTGGCTGTGATGCCTTCCCCAGTCCAGTAGGCTCCTAACACTCACTTTTTGGCTCACGTTTGTAGAATGCCACTTGGGTGAGGTACTGGAGAGTGCCCAATGCCCGTGGAACCTGTATCCCAGCGAGAGTCAGTATCTTCAGGAGAGAAGGGGAAGAAAACAGTCCAAAAAGGAATTTGTATCATGTAAATTAAATGAAAAGATAATGTTCTGATTTTGAGGAGGAATGGGAATGCTGTAGGATTAAGCATGTCTAGAAAATGAGCTCTCCAGTTTCAGCTTGGCTCAGTGGTAGCATTCGTGCCTCTGGATAAGGGGGTTGTGGGTTCAAGCCACTCTCAAGAGACTTGAGCGCATAATCTAATCTGACACTCCCAGTGCAGTACTGAGGGATGCTGCACTGTTGGAGGTGCCATCTTTCAGATGAGACATTAAACTGAGTGTGCTTTCTCAGGTGAATATTAAAGATCCCATGGCACTGTTTGTATCCTTGTCAACATTCTTCCCGTCAACCAACACCACCAAAAAGCAGATTATCTGTTTATGGGACCTTGTGTGAAAATTGGCTCCTATGTAACAGTGACTTCACTTCAAAAGTAATCCATTGTTGTAAAACACTTTGGAATGTTCAGCGGTACTACATAAATGCAAGTTCTTTCAGTATTCTTTCCTTCCCAACCCAATTTCCCTCTATGCTGAAGGTGCCGATTCTTGCTGGGTACAATCCATAGGCAGTCTACAGCCAAGCACAACCCTCTCCTCCTGACATCCACACATGGACTTTCCAGCAGGGATCACTGGCCATTTCTCCCCATCCCTAACACAGGAGCACTGAGGCTAATTGCATCACCCCAAGTGCTGCCCCTTTCAGATTAGCTAACTTAGCACAGACTGGAGATGGAATCAGGGTCCTTCTGCTCTACGTGACAGTACCAAACAGGGCAGTGCCGTTATCCACAGCTCATACTGCATTTCAGGACAGACTAACAACGCCACTATTTATAAGTTGGCAATCTGTTAAATTACAATTTGAATGTTTGTAATTGAACTGGTTCCTCGTTACTCGTTTACAGCACATACACAGCAGTGAACCCCAGCATGTAATCAATTATAAGTTCAATTAGGTTTCTTTTTCCAGTGGGTACTTGCTTCTCAGATGATGGAGCTGTATCGGAGTGTGTCAGTTAGGGGCCTGGCCCTGGTTCTTGCAGCATGCATTCAGTGCCTCACACACTGCAATTCTGTTTATTCAGAGTTGGGGCAGGAGCTCGCTAGAAATTGTTCCGCCCTGACCTTACCTTCCTCTTTGTTTTCTGAGACTTTCTCGGTTCTGTATTTTTGGATAGCACTGATAAGGCTGTTAATCCACCTAAAGAACAAGAGGAGAGTCAGAACCAGAGACACCGCGGACTGCACTGAGCAACAGAAGGCAGCGAGGAATGGGCCATCCCCAAAATACGGTGCGGTAGCATTGACAGGAGGGATTGTCTCCCAGGATACAGAGCAGAGAGAAGCCAGCACCAGTGGTGCCATCTGGCTGGCTATTTGGGCCTCCTTTGGGGTTGTTTAGCTGTACCAACTGGGAAGGGCAAAGGGGGAAAGAGTATTAGAAAAAGGGACTCAACAGCTTGCTGCAAAGTGACTCAAACTGCTGCTGAACCGGGTTACCTATTGTGCTGTTGAGACCAGCTGACTAATTCTCATTGAGTTTCTGAGACTGACTGGATGTCAATCAGAGCAGAGGAGAGCCTAACAGAAAGAGGAGAGAACACAAGCAACATGTGCAAGGGCAGGTTCATATCAAGGGGCAAATCACGTCACACAACCTCACATCAAGGGGCAAAAACCCCAGGCTGCTTTATATCATTTTCCAGAAGAGGGAACCTGAGAACAGCTGTTACTTAAACATTCTGTTCAATGTAGTTTTTTAAATGTTATATAAGGAGTTTGCAGCAATATCACTGCAGCTGTTTCAGCGCCTTGAGAAAATATTCCATGTACAGTTTGTGGTAAGACCTACATTCAAGCAACTACTTACTTCCTCATTTCATCCACATTGTCTGCCGAAAAGACGAAGGATTTGAACTTCCGGTGACAAAGCTGGAACACACTGAAGAGAGTGAGGGGAAGACATCATGACTAGAGGCTAAAACACACGATCATTCCTTCCCACCCCCCAGTCTCCTCAACAGTACATGTTCCACAGGTGCCAGACGCCCTCTTGTGTCTCATCCAAGTGGCCTTTCTTTGTACGAGTCTAAACAGAAAGGCTTTTTATACTTGGAGCGCAATCACAGAGGCTGGGTATTCTGTGGCGAGTGACTCACCTCCTGACTCCCCAAAGCCTTTCCACCATCTACGAGGCACAAGTCAGGAGTGTGATGGAATACTCTCCACTTGCATGGATGAGTGCAGCTCCAACAACGCTCAACAAGCTTGACACCATCCAGGACAAAGCAGCCCGCTTGATTGGCACCCTATCCACCACCCTAAACATTCACTCCCTTCACCGGTGCACCAGTGTGTACCATCCACAGGATGCACTGCAGCAACTCTCCAAGGCTTCTTCGACAGCACCTCCCAAACCTGCGACCTCTACCACCTAGAGGGACAAGGGCAGCAGGTGCATGGGAACACCACCACCCGCACGTTCCCCTCCAAGTCACACACCATCCCGACTTGGAAATATATCGCCATTCCTTCATCGTCGCTGGGTCAAAATCCTGGAACTCCCTACCTAACAGCACTCTGGGAGAAACTTCACCAAACAGACTGCAGCGGTTCAAGGCAGCAGCTCCCCACCACCTTCTCAAGGGCAATTAGAGATGGGCAATAAATGCTGGCCTTGCCAGCGATGCCCACATCCCATGAACGAATAATAAAAAAAAACATCGAGCCCACTCCTGTCCTCAACCAATGGCTTTGGAGAGGGTGCAGAGGAGACTTACTTGAATGGTACTGGGGAGGAGGGACTTCAGTTATGTGGAGAGACTGGAGAAGTTGGGGTTGTTCTCCTTAAAGCAGAGAAGGTTAAGGGGAGAATTCAGAGAGGTGTTCAAAATCATGAACGGTTGTGGAGAAAATGCTGGAGTCTATAATTAAGGATAGGGTGACTGAACACCAAGAATTTTCAGTTAATCAGAGAGAGCCAGCATGGATTTGTGAAAAGTAGGTCGTGCCTGACAAACCTGATTGAATTTTTTTGAAGAGGTGACTAAAGTAGTGGACAGGGGAATGTCAATGGATGTTATTTATATGGACTTCCAGAAGGCATTTGATAAGGTCCCACATAAGAGACTGTTAGCTAAGATAGAAGCCCATGGAATCGAGTGAAAAGTACGGACTTGGTTAGGAAGTTGGCTGAGCGAAAGGCGACAGAGAGTAGGGATAATGGGCAGGTACTCACATTGGCAGGATGTGACTAGTGGAGTCCCGCAGGGATCTGTCTTGGGGCCTCAATTATGCACAATATTTATTAACGACTTAGATGAAGGCATAGAAAGTCTCATATCTAAGTTTGCCGATGACACAAAGATTGGTGGCATTGTAAGCAGTGTAGATAAAAACATAAAATTACAAAGCGATATTGATAGATTAGGTGAATGGGCAAAACTGTGGCAAATGGAATTCAATGTAGACAAATGTGAGGTCATCCACTTTGGATCAAAAAAGGATAGAACAGAGTACTTTCTAAATGGTAAAAAGTTAAAAACAGTGGATGTCCAAAGGGACTTAGGGATTCAGGTACATAGATCATTGAAGTGTCATGAACAGGTGCAGAAAATAATCAAGAAGGCAAATGGAATGCTGGCCTTTATATCTAGAGTACAAGGGGGCAGAAGTTATGCTGCAGCTATACAAAACCCTGGTTAGACCGCACCTGGAGTACTGTGAGCAGTTCTGGGCACCGCACCTTCGGAAGGACATATTGGCCTTGGAGGGAGTGCAGCGTAGGTTTACTAGAATGATACCCGGACTTCAAGGGTTAAGTTACGAGGAGAGATTACACAAATTGGGGTTGTATTCTCTGGAGTTTCGAAGGTTAAGGGGTGATCTGATCGAAGCACAGCACAGACCAGGTATCAAGTCTGGAACCTTGGTACTCTTTACGGTTTAGTACCACACTGGGAGCTCACTGATCTATCAGTTCAAGAAATGGTTTCTATGGTTCTCAGTGTGGAGCATCTGGGAAATCAGGCAGGAACCAAAATCCATCCAAATTCTGGAATCTTAGCAGATTCAGGCCAATCCAAACATCCCTGAATTCCTGCGTCTTTCTGCCAATGGAGAGGTGGTGTCCGGATTTTGTGCAAAATCCACCCTAAATGATCATTCAATTGATGTCAGCCAAAGCAGAAGGAGCAGGAAGAGCCCTCAGCACCAGGCCTTCACACGTCTCACTCATCATCTGGGATGGACCGTTTCATTGCTGATAGTTGATGCCATGGCTACTCAGCAGCCAATTTGTGTTGTTCCCTCTTGTTGCTCTGCTTTCAGAAATGTTTGCTGGGGAGAGTTCCCACCCCTCTTCCCCACCCCAAAGTCATTTTGTTGCCCTTTTCCGGCTCTCCCAAGTCACCTACCAACTGTAAGACACCAAGACAATGGTCAGGCAGCCTGCTACCAGAGCTACTCTGAACTGGCACTAGTGCTGGGGGAGCATTATCCCTCCGATCATTGTCCTCTCATCCACTGGACAGCCCCTCCCACAGCTCACTTGTGATGACGTACTCAAACGAAGGGGGAGGGAGGGAGCATCTCAGACACTTACAATTTTCTCTTGTGCTCTCCAGCTGCCTCCACAGAGTACGAAAACAATTTGATTAACCCCTCGGCTTTCTCGTCCTATCGAGAACGACAAACAGCAAGTTATTCAGTGACAGTGAGAGATTCACACAGGCAGTAATTCACTCAGAGGCCTGTTTCGGCCCGTTTCTTTTCAGTCCTACAGTTCAGACAGCAGCCCTTTCCTCCTGATCTTTTTAACACACATCAACTAAACTTTACACCCTCATGCTGCCAGAACAAAGACTGTCCCCCAAACCAACCAAACATTTTCCCCCCCCACCACCGCTGTTCCAGCCAAGACACACCCTCCCATTCCAGCCAAAAAAAAAATCACCCTTCCCCCCCATACCAGCGAATTGAATGTAACCCCCATGACCTGGACAGTTCCAGTCTCAGATGTCAGCGAATAAAGGGGGAAGAAACCAGGACGGCAAAACAAACACTCCAGTCAGGAGATATCAGGAAACTCAGCTGGCAACGGTGCAACTGTCTTGGTGTCTTACAGTTGGTAGGTGACTGTAAGACGGTGCAGAGTGTGAGGCACCATGCACCGGACCTCAAACAGTGCCAGGGTACGAGAGTGTCCACAGTGACCTCACGACCCTAGTTGTGCCTTGAGGGAGATGCTGAGTGGAGTCTGGGAGGATCAGCTGCCCTGGGCCACTCCCACACTTCCTGTTGGCCATGGTGACACTGGGAGCCATCACCGGTCACACTCAACCAAGGCTCACAAGGGAGAAGGGAAAAATGATCAGCTCTATCTACAATTGTCAAGTTATTCATTTTTCACATTCACTAACTAGCATTTGTTGACTCTTTTCATTTTACCCCAGAATCGCTCCCTCCCGAACAGATGTTCGAGAGGCGATGCCTTGACCACAATGTGGACACAGCTTCATCCAGAGCCTCTCACAGCCTGGATACAGTCTTGTTCACAGTCCCAGTTGCTGTAGCTTTGAACATACAGACTCAGAGGGACCCTGCAGTCATCTGGGTTTAGTGACAAGCCCAATTAGACGAAGAGACATTCTGAATGGAGCCAGATCAGGTCCACCCCTACAGAAAGATGCACCTTGTAAACGGATAGCAGCGTGCAGGTCAGGCCTGTAGTATGTAGGACTGGAGGTTAAAGGGGCCGATTCTGGCTCGATTGTAACTCTTGGGCAGGAACGCAGTAAAGCAAGTCACACACCCCACTGGGAGTGGCAGCAGGTGGGCTTGGCCGATTTTAACGGCAGGGCTTCATTAGCATGCTGCTTGCCAACCAAAAAGGCAATCAGGCAGCAGGAGACCACTGCTGGAGACTGGCAGGAATGGTCCCCGGTACAAGTTAAGTGTTCCAGGAAGGGAATTGCTATGTGGGAAGTGGGGGGTGGGGGTAGCTTGGGGCAGGGGAGGCCCAAAGTTTCCTTCTGCGGCCCAGAGGAGTAATTAAAAAAACTTACCTCACTGGGCCTTTTCTGGCTCTGGCTGCTGTTCCCCGCAGGTTTGGCCTGGTGCACAAACCATCACTACTCACCCGCTCAGGCCTCAGGTTAAAATCGGAGATTAGGTCCCGATGACATCATCGGAGACCAATCTGCATATTGAAAGAGGACCCCCTCTGGCTTAGGGCGGGTGTCCTTGTTGCCTGTGTAATTTAATATTCTAATCTCTCCTTCAGTTCAAGCACAAGACAGATGTTTCTATGTTTCTAGATGAGGTCTGCAAGGATTCCCGCCTTCCCCCACCAGCTACATGTCCTTGCACACTCACGTTCTCACTGTTGTACCAGTACAGGCTGGACCCCTTCAGCACAAACCAGCAACGCTTCCATTTCTGTGACATGAATCTAGAATGTTCTTTCTTCTTCCAGAGCCAGCCATAACACTCTCCCAAACCGAGGTCCCTACACGATATGCGTCTACGGCTCAGGGCAGTCGCTACCCCTGTCAGAGGGGGAAAAAAAAGCACATCTGGATCAGAGCTGGACCTATTTCTGGCTGGGGTGGAGATCACTTCTTACAAAAGGTAGCTACTGCAAAGAATTACCAGGGCCAGAGTGATCTCCTGGACTAGTTTTGATTGCCAAAGGGGTTTGAGAGGAATTTTCCATATTTTTCCCCCCCAAATGGGCCTGGGTTTTTTATCTTTTTTTTGCCTCTCCCAGAAGATCACATGGTTTTGGGTAGGGTGGTGAATGTATATATTGTGATACACAAGGTATCACAGTTGTGTGGGACAAGCTGGATGGACCAGAGGGTCTTTTCCATATCCATCATTGTTTGTATGTTCGTATCCCCGGGAGGAGATTAGCCCAATGGGACCAGCCTGTTAGGCAAACTGACTTTTCCTAAATTTTCCTCAGTTCCCAGCACAATCTGTACCACCTAGATCCTCATAGCCACAGGAGCAGTGTTTCATAGAATCATAGAAAATTTATGGCACAGAAGGAGGCCATTCGGCCCATCGTGTCCGCGTCGGCTGAGAAACAAGCCACCCAGCCTAATCCCACTTTCCCGCATTTGGTCCATAGCCCTGCAGGTCACGACTCTTCAGGTGCACATCCAGGTATTTTTTTTAAATGAGTTGAGGGTTTCTGCCACCATCTCAGGCAGTGAAATCCAGACCCCCACCACCCTTTGGGTGAAAATTTTTTTCCTCATTTCCGCTCTAATCCTTCTACCAATCACTTTAAATCTATGCCCCCTGGTTATTGACCTCTCCGCTAAGGGAAATAGGTCCTTCCTATCCACTCTGTCTAGGCCCCTCATAATTTTGTACACCTCAATCAAATCACCCCTCAGCCTCCTCTGTTCCAAAGAAAACAACCCCAGCCTATCCAATCTGTCATCATAGCTAAAATTCTCCAGTTTTGGCAACATCCTTGTAGATCTCCTCTGCACTCTCTCTAGTGCAATTACATCCTTCCTGTAATGTGGTGACCAGAACTGTGTGCAGTACTCATTCTGTAGCCTAACCAGTGTTTTATACAGTTCCAGCATAACATCCCTGCTTTTATATTCTATGCCTCGGCTAATAAAAGAAAGCAATCCATATGTCTTCTTAACCACCTTATCTACCTGTCCTGCTACCTTCAGGGATCTGTGGATATGCGTTCCAAGGTAACTCACTTCCTCTATACCTCTCAGTATCCTCCCATTTATTGTGTATTCCCTTGCCTTGTTTGCTCTCCCCAAATGCATTACCTCACTTCTCCAGATTAAACTCCATTTGCCACTTTTCTGCCCATCTGACCAGTCCATTGATATCTTCCTGCAGCCTACAGCTTTCCTCCTCACTATCAACCAAACGGCCTATCTTTGTGTCATCCGCAAATTTCTTAATCACGCCCCCTACGTTTAAGTCCAAATCGTTAATGTACACCACAAAAAGCAAAGGACCTAGTACCAAGCCCTGCGGCACCCCACCGGAAACAGCAAAAACACCCGTCGACCATTACCCTTTGCTTCCTGCCACTGAGCCAGTTTTGGATCCAATTTGCCACATTTCCTTGGATCCCATGGGCCTTTACTTCTTTGACCAATCTGCCATGTGGGACCTTGTCAAAAGCCTTGCCAAAATCCATGTAGACTACATCAATTGCGCTACCCTCATCGATCCTTCTTGTCACCTCCTTGAAAAATTCAACCAAGTTAGTCAGACATGACCTCCCCTTAACAAATCCATGATGACTGTCCTTGATTAGTCCATGCCTTTCTAAGTGACAGTTTATCCTGTCCCTCAGAATTGATTCCAATAATTTGCCCAGATATTTCCTAGATATCTTGTTATTTAAAAGACAAAAGCACTGGTTTGAAAGAAACAGACTTGGATTTACGTAGCACCTTTTCACACAGTGCTTCACACAATGAATGGCTTTGAAAAGCAGTGATTGCTGTTATGTTGTCAAATGCAGCAGTAATTCTGCACAGCAACATTCCACATACAGCAATCAGATGAATAACCAGTTAATATCCTGCATCCTATCCATCACCGTGACCATTTATTTACACCTCTGCACTCACCTCTGCCCCTACTCACCCCCACTGCAGCTGAAACCCTTATCCAGGCGGCTGTCCCTTTCACCAGAGTCCACTTCTCCATCCCTCCACAAACTACAATTTGTTCAAAACTCAGCTGTCTGTACCCTCCACTGCACTAAGTCCCACTCACCCATCAACTCCCATTCTCACTGACCTACAGTGGCTCCCTGTCCACCAACACATTAAAATCTTCATCCTCAAATCCCTCCACGGTCTTTCACCCTATTTCTGCAACCTGCTCCAACCTTACAGCCATCTCAGCAGCCCAATACCACAATGGGCAGTGCACTCATCCAGACGTTGATGTTACTCATAATTTGATACAGGCTGGGAAGGTCAGGGACAGCTGTGGCTATGGGTCCTGTCCCTGGAGTGAATGCAATAGGATAAAGGTCAGAGAAGTAAAGGCTTCAGACAGCGACAGCAGGACCTGTACTCACCTTTTTTCTTCCGCCTGTTCCGTAATTGCACCTGAAAAAGGTACAACAGTCATTAAACGCGTGAAAACAGCACCACCAACAATGGTTACAAGACATCAGCAAACAGGAAATTCTCTCAGTGTCCTGCACCAGCTCTCCAAGGATCTCAGGAGTCCAAGGCATTTACAGTTCTCTCCTACCTCAGTTTCAGATTGTACTACACCAAGGCAAATCAGGGGGCATGAGTCAGTCACTGGCATCGACACAGTGAGGAGAATCAGGGGGAGTCAGTCAGTCACAGGGGCATCAACACAGTGAGGAGGCAGCTGGAACCAACAGCTTTGAAGTCATTAATAAAAAGAAGGGTACGGTGCAAAGCCAGGAAAGGGCATGGCTAGAATGTTTCTCTCCGAGCAGGAGGCTGCAAGTGTTTGCTGCCCACCCTGAGCTTGTGATTGAGATGTTTGGCACCAACTCTCAGAACTCCAGCCCATTCTGTGCCTGCACCAAGCCTCGCGTTAGAGTGTTCAACAACTTCTCAAAGCATTGCACTGGCTCCTGCCCACAAGCCTCAGACCAGGGCACTGGCTCCTGCCCACAAGCCTCAGACCAGGGCACTGGCTCCTGCCCACAAGCCTCAGACCAGGGCACTGGCTCCTGCCCACAAGCCTCAGACCAGGGCACTGGCTCCTGCCCACAAGCCTCAGACCAGGGCACTGGCTCCTGCCCACAAGCCTCAGACCAGGGCACTGGCTCCTGCCCACAAGCCTCAGACCAGGGCACTGGCTCCTGCCCACAGACCGGACGTTTGGTGACTGACCGAGGTTCACATCGGGAACCCTCATCCCTCCGAACCTCAGTCTACAAGGTTACATTAGCTGTCTCCCTTTGTCTTGGGTTCATTTTCCTTCTAGTATCACTTTGATCTATCTTACCCAATTCAGGTTACATTTTTTTTAAAATCGACTCCTGACACTGGTTTCTCCAGGACAGATAAAGGAGTGGGATCCTGAGAAAAAGCAGCACTAGTGCAGTGTTTGAATTAACTTAAACAGCTCTTAATAATCAATTCAGGCTCTCTGAAAGCAGGGATCTCTTTACATATCTTATTTGGCGTGTATGAGAGCTCATGTGAATGAGTAGCACCACAGGACCTATTGTCCAATATCCTGTTGTATTGGGTTTCGCAGCCCCAGGCTTCCTGTTGCCTCACTGTTTTGTTTTAAGTGTATTTTGTCATCAGAATCCTTCCTAAAAACCAAACTGTTCTCAGAATGACCTTTTACTGGAGTGCTTTCGGTTTGTCCATTTCTCTGGATTTTTGATTTAAATGTACAGAGGTGACATCTTGTGACTAGAAGTTTGGAATTACTGACCGAGCGGAATTAAACACGCATAGCTGAGTGTTTGATGGGGCAGTGTAGAGGGAGCTTTACTTTGTATCTAACCCGTGCTGTACCTGCCCTGGGAGTTTTGATGGGGCAGTGTAGAGGGAGCTTTACTCTGTATCTAACCCTGTACTGTACCTGCCCTGGGAGTTTTGATGGGGCAGTGTAGAGGGAGCTTTACTCTGTATCTAACCCTGTACTGTACCTGCCCTGGGAGTTTTGATGGGGCAGTGTAGAGGGAGCTTTACTCTGTATCGAACCCGAGCTGTACCTGCCCTGGGAGTGTTCGATGTTGATGCTGGGTATTGCTAATGTTGCCTTTTTCATTATTTTCTGTAAGATGATTTCTGTTTATACTGACTGACGTCAACATTTCCTGGAACAAACAGCTTAAAAGTGCACAAAATTCATGGTAAACGACGACACAACAAAACACTCAGCACTCACTGCTTTCTCATCATCTGGTGACTGTGATCTTGGTGTTGTCTCACAGTCAGAATCATTTTTCATTCTATCTTCAACATCGTGAGGCTCAGTTATTCTCGGAGATTTGGGAGTTGGTGTATCATCACTTACTAGCTCTCCTCCATCGCACAAAGTCACAGTGCTCCCTACAGACAGCTGACTCATTACCTGCATGTGCTCACCTGTAAAAACAAAACACACTCAGCACTAATGCACACTGGAACATGATCACAATGTGTTATATAACACTGTGGCCAATAACACTGTGCTTTATTATAGAATATATACTGGAATGTACAGTGCATTATTACTGAAAACTTGCTGAATTCCTGTGGCAGAGGTTATAATGGACAGGAGCATTACATTGCACAATGTATTATTCTGTTGTTAAGGCTAAGTTGTGTTTAACCTGTCCATCACTTTACAGCCAAACAGTCTAATGCTGTTTATACAGGACAACCTGGGTTCATTACAAGTTAATTGTTGTTAGTGAGGGAATTTGCTTGTACATTTCTGGCTCCAGGTCAGAAGAAACCAGTAAGCCTTTTCTTTTAAATGCTTTGCTGTGTGGTACCTGAAGTGCAAAGAATGTGCATTAAATGCAAAGTGTACCCCTCTGTGTAGTGTATATATGTGTGGGGTATATTTTCAGCTTCACCACCTGGGTGGTAATCTGGTGGCGGTGGGGGGGGGAATTGCACATTAAAATTAATGAAATGAAAATCAGGCGGGTTCTGCAATGGGTGTGTGATCAGCCCCTTCAGATTACCAGCCAGGTGGTGAAGATGAAAATCTACACCAAACATAGATACTGCACAGAGCAGGGGGACAGACAACTGTTTATTCTTGTGTAGTAAAAAAGCGCTGCAAACAAAAGAGTGAGCAGTGGTAACGAGAGTTAATCAGGAAAGGAAGAAAACAGGACCCCTATGAAAGGCCTCGAACAGGAGTTACAACAGGACTTGGACATGGGTAGGTTTTAGGGATTTTTTTGCCGATTATTTAAGTGTTTATTGACTTGTTGTAAATTGTATTGTTTTACTTGTTACAGACGCTGATTCAGGAAATAACAGAAACAAAAGAAATCAGAAAATTGTTTGTGATTTCTTTACTTCATTTTGCTGCAGTTGTTGTTTCCTGATTGGTAGCTTTGAAACAAATTTCCATGATTTGATTGGTCAGATTTGCATGGATTGGTAGGTTTTTCTGTCTGCACTTCAGCCAATCAGCATGGTTAACTTAATAGATAATAGCTATTTGAAACAATTAAGTGTGACATACATTTTGCATATGTGACATTTAAGTGTCAGATGCAAGACTTTTAATTATACAATGTGTTTTATAATCTATTCAGATGTCCTATACCAAGTAACACACACAGCGTTAATACACAATACACATTGAACATATCTCAGTAAGCCACAGTACGTTATTAAGGGACGGCAGCATACTACCCAGTAAGAAAGAAAAATATCTGCATTTATAGGCCCTTTTCACATCCTCTGGATGTCCCAGCACTTCACAACCATTGAATTACTTTTGAAGTGTGGTCACTTGTTTTGTGGACAAACATGGCAGTGTGTAACTGTTTTGCTGCTTCTTTCCCACTCCAATTGTGTTCCTTTCTCTGTCTTTCTGTTTGTGTTCCACTGTGTTTCTCTTTCTGTATGGCTCTCAGTTTTTCATTGTGCTGTCTCTATCACTCTGCTTGTCTCATTCTATCTCTGTTATTCCTCTCTTCTGTATATCGGTATCTCACGTATATACCTACGGGTATGGTAGCATAGTGGTTATGTTACTGGACTAGTAATCTGGAGACATGAGTTTAAATCCCGCCACGGCAGCTGGGGAATTTAAATTCGGTTAAATAAAATCTGGAATAAAAAGCTATTACCAGAACGGTGACTATGAAACTACCGGATTGTCGTAAAAACCCATCTGGTTCACTTTAGCGAAGAAAACCTACCGGTCTGGCTTATATGTGACCACAGCAATGTGGTTGATTCTTAACTGCCCTTTGAAATGGCCTAGTAAGCCACTCAGTTGTCAAGAAGGCAGCTCACCACCTTCTTGAGCAATTAGGGATGGGCAATAAATGCTGGCCTTACCAGCGACGTCCACATCCCATGAATTAATTTTTTTAAAATTCCTTTACTGAAGTACTCAATTTTTATATCTTATCTTGGTTGACGCCTAGGATCTTTGACAAAATATAAGCAAACTTGCACTGGGTTGGAGCTGGGAACTGGGATTGGGTGAAAACATTCTGACCAGAAGCTGGTGCAACATGCATTGGTGAGAGAGAAACTCGGGTATTAGGCTGATTCCAGGGTTTTGGGGTTTGGGGTGCAGGATGGAATGGGAAAATGTTGTGGGGGCATGAGGAAGAAGTGGTTGACGGTGCATGGCTGGGGTTTGGGAACAGATCAAGCAGGCTGGGTTCAGGCAGCACTAGTGGGGGGGGGGGGGGGGAAGGGAAATCAGGTGCTACTGAGGGGAGGGGGAGGGCAGGGATCTTATGGCACTGAGAGGGAAGGCTGGGATCTGGCAGTACTGAGGGGAGGAGCATGGAGGAGGAATGGCTGGTGTACAAAAGCACAGTAGATGAAGGCACAGTTCCTTAATCTCTCAGCTTCTAAGGAAGGAAGTGGAGGAAGGAAGAGAGAAAGAATTTATATTAATATAGTGCCTTAATTTCTTAGAAACAGCGCAAATTCCCCACCTACAGTGAATTAAATTGTGCTCTTGTTAACAACTGCCAGTTTGCACAGCAAGTCCCACAAACAGTGAGATGGATGACCAGGTTAATCTGTTTTTGGAGATGTTGGTTGAGGGAAGAATATTGGCCAGGAGACTGGGAGAACTCCCTGTAATTCAAATAGTGACATAGGATTTTTAACATCCACCTGAACCAGCAGACAGGCTTTGGGCCCGATATTAGCAGGGCAGCGGGTTCTCAGCGGGGGGGGGGGTTGACTGGGCGCGTGGGTAACGCGCCCAGTGAAATCAGTGTGCTCCGCACGGAATCGCAGGCTAATTGGAGCCACTTACCTGTGCTTCCGGGTTTCCCGTTGGTAAGCTGCGCGGCGGGCGGTCTGTCAGCTGGAGGAGCCCTATTTAAAGGGGCAGTCCACCAATGCTCCTCCTGCAGCAAACAACCAATGCTGAACCATGGAGCAGGCCAGAG